>NC_134835.1:10108604-10188391 GCF_004210375.1 Tachypleus tridentatus | reverse complement strand
TAAAATTGTAAAAAACGAAATCTTTAGCTCTTGAATGAAATAACTTAGAGTCATAGAATCAGTTTACTGACATCAAACGTGGTATCGTCTTACCACTTTACACTTACATTTCAACATATTAACAGATAATGTTCGGTCATCACGTCAATAATAAATTATTACATGTCTTTATTACACAGGTATAATTAATATACATAATAGGGTTTTAAAGCAAATGTAACTAAACTAAAACTTACACTTGTTCTTTATAGAACTAAATTAGTCTAGTATTTTTACTGTCAACTAGTAGTCTTGATTTCTCTTCATTTAAGCATGAATAATCGTAGAATAACAAATATATGAACAGAAAGGTATAAGATTTGCCAAATTTTCTCAAAGTCTCCACTAGCAATACTACTTATGTTTCTAAGTGTTTATCCACCAATACTACTTACATATGTTTCAGTGTTTATCCAATTAACGATACCATGTTTCTAAGTGTTTATCCACTAACAATACTAATATGTTTCTAAGTGTTTATCCACTAACAATACTACTTATGTTTCTAAGTGTTTATCCAATTAACAATACTACTTTATGTTTCAGTGTTTATCCACTCAATACTACTTATGTTTCTAAGTGTTTATCCACTAACGATACTACTTATGTTTCTAAGTGTTTATCCACTAACAATACTACTTATGTTTCTAAGTGTTTATCCACTAACAATACTACTTATGTTTCTAAGTGTTTATCCACTAACAATACTACTTATGTTTCTAAGTGTTTATCCACTAACAAACTACTTATGTTTGTAAGTGTATATAATTTGGTAGAAATTACACTTTGTAAGTAACTGACCAGAGCTATATTTTACTTTTCATGCTTTGATAAGTTGTATTTGCATTAATTAAATCCCAGAATTTCTATAAATGAATTTTTATGCTACTACAACTTCTACGTAACTCTATAGGCTTAAAAAGTCTATTATAGTAATTAAACAAAAGAAAACTAGTTGTGTGTAAAGTTTTTAACTTATTAGTAAAACATAGTAACGTTCATAACTCAGGTGGCTTGAAGCCTGAACCATTTAAATAAAATAAAAACAACATTTTTCCCTGTGGCCAGTATTAACACATTAATTTGAACTTGAAGAAAGGTGCATTTCCCAAACGTGTGTATATAATAGTTCTGTAAATCCCTCATTATTAAATTTCTTCAATAATTATGTTTGAAGTAAATCTTAATAAAAAAAAACAACCTTCTAAATGGATGTTGTCACTGCTTCGTCTGAATGAAGTTTAAAATGGCAACTCTGAATAAAGTAAACAATAAACAGTTGAAGGGCATTATAAACTAAAATACAGGGGATAAAAAAACTTTATACTTTTTATAAATTATAACAAAAACGAAATAATAAATTGATTTCCCACATGAGCACAAGAACAGCCAGCACCTATGTAATTCAACACTTGAAAACGTAAAAGTGTATAGGGCGTAGGTGCTTCGATGTAAGTTCTAGATGTCCAGCAGTCTCTTTGTAAGTTGTCAACTGTACACGAGACCTTTTCTGTAAGTTTTAAACTGTACAGGAGTCTTGTTGTAAATTGACAACTGTGCAGGAGTCTTGTTCTAAGTTACTAACTGTACAGGAATCTTGGTGTAATTATCAAATGTACAGGAGTCTTGTTGTGAGTTTTTAACTGTACATGAGGCTTGTGTAAGTTGTGAACTGTACAGGAGTCTTGTCGTAATTATCGACTTACAAAAGTCTTGCCGTACGTTGTTAAATGTACAGGAGTCTTATTGTAAGTTGCCAACAATGTAGGAGTCTTGATGTAATTATCAACTATATATAAGTGTTGTCCTAAGTTGTCAAATGTACAGGAATCTTTTTGTAAGTTGTTAACTGTGCATGAGTCTTGTTGTAAGTTATTAACTGTACTGGAGTCTTGTTATAAGTTGTTAACTGTACATGAGTCCTGTTGTAAGTTATCGAATGTACAGAACTCTTGTTGAGAGTTTTCAACTGTACAGGAGTGCTTTTGTAAGTTTTAAACTGAGCAGTTTCTATAAATAGAAACTCAATCTAAGAAAAAACTAAACATTCTTAGTATTTCTTCGGAACAAAATATTCTACACGAATATCAACATGTTTAGAAAGATGTATAAATAGAAAGATCTAGATGGAGCCACTTGTATTCCGGGAAATGAATCATTAATTTCTCACACGTAATAAAATAGATGTTTTTTTTTTTCTATGATCCACTTACAAAAATTCTGATATCCATAGAAATCGCGCCTTACGTTAAGCAACGTTGTAGTCTTCATATAACTACTGGTACAAGGGAAGTGAAGCTCAGTGCATGCTCCTATATAACACCTGATTACTGTGTGAAAAAATACGATAAAAAACTCTAATGAAAACTCGTAACGACACTTATTACAGTCTTCTACTTGGCACAGAATAAAGTTTTGATTCTACACAATGTGTTCGTTGTACCGGTTTTTTGTTCTTTCATTCTCACCATTGTAATAAATCATCCACACATCGCCAGACAACTATGATTTTAATTTGGTTTAGATTCGATTACTTTCATAACGTTATTCAGTGAATAAGCTAAAGCAGCGTAATCTTAATACGGTCTCAAACTTTAGAATTACTTGAGAATATTAGACAATGTTTTATTACACTCTCATTATTAATACATAATTCAGCGCAAGTCGCACGGTGTAATATTAATCGTATTATTGTATATAAATAATATCAATTATTTAATACTTTTTGCAAGCCATCTTATGTTGTGTTTGAGAATACAATTAGTATAATACATAGTAGATACAAGAACAAAGTAATGTGCTGAAAATTGTATACATATCTAGTAGGACGTGCTATAACAGAGCCAAAGTACAACGTGTAATATTTTACTACGTCAGCAACAAACATTTTCTTTGTTTCATACACTCCATTAAGATGTCTTGTCAAATGAGACCAAGGATAGTGTATTTTTTTATTTATTTTCACTCAACAGTGATTTTAGGGCTTAAAAAAACAGGGCTGCACTGGAGACTAAGACTCGTGATGTGTAAAACGGTCACATCATATACAAAGTGCTGCCCTCTATAGTGAATTATATGTAATTATTTCTCACGTGGCCCTAGTGCGTGAAAACACTAGCAAAGAAGTGTGGATGTGACTGATCAAAACTCGACTTCGATATTTAGTTTTGATTAACTTCAATATATAATAGCATTTTTATTTTTTTATAGTTACAAAACATATGTCGCAAAATACTTCACATTGATGATTTCGAGAAATGAGTGCTTACAGGCAGCCAAAGAATCACATTTCAGCTTTGTGAATTTCATATAGTGTGCAATATTTGCATGACTTTCCCAATCTCTTCCAGAAGAATTTAAATGATGACTTAAGTTTGTTTATTTGAAGTTACGCACAAAGATAAACAATGGACTGTTTGTGTTCTTTCCAGCACGGGTATCAAACCTCGATTTCCAGCGATGTATTGTTTGTTTTGCTTTTTGAATTTCGCGCAAAGCTACTCGACAGCTATCTACGCTAGCCGTCCCTAATTTAGCAGTGTAAGACAAGAGAGAAGGCAGCTAGTCATTACCACCCACTGCCAACTCTTGGGTTACTTTTACCAACGAATAGTGGGATTGACCGTAACATTATAACGCCCCCTCGGCTGAAAGGGCGAGCACATTTGGTGCGACCGGAATTCGAACCAGCGACCCTCGGATTACGAATCGAATGCCTTAATCCACCTGGCCATGCCGGGCCTCAGCGTTGTAAGTCCGCAGATATATTACTGTGCCACTTGGTGATGATTTAAAAGACTTAAATGCACTAGGTAAAAGCAGCGTTTATTTTTCATTACAGTTGTGATTTTGAAGTGGTTATCTTAATCCTGTTTGAAGTCCGTTTTATCCAATTTTGTTAATAAAGCATTGCATCAGTCACAAGAAATGGATTCTTTATATTTAAATGGTATTATAATGAAACAAAATTAATTGTGAAATCCTTCGAGTTTCTTAAGACATCAAATTTATTTGGCAATCCTACTTCACCTTCCCTTACTGAATCTCTGCACAGGACTTAATGGACTGTCATGCTTAAAGATAAATAAATATTTTCAGACAATCAGTGATGTCGAGAAAACCCACTTGTAGAGAAATATATATGCAAAAACGGCTTGTTTGTGAAACCTGACGATGACCGAAGAAGGTCGAAACGTTGTTCGCTCTTCTATGTAAAATATTTTCTCAACCCAAACGAGCCGTTTTTGCATATATATTTTCAGACAAGTTCTGCTTGTTTGCACGTGATTTGTTGGTCTACCATGCTTAAAGATTAATGAAAATATTTAGAGAAACTCTGATTGTTTGCACGTGGTTTGATGGGACTACCATGCTTAAAGATTAATGAAAATATTTAGAGAAACTCTGATTGTTTGCACGTGATTTGTTGGTCTACCATGCTTAAAGATTAATGAAAATATTTAGAGAAACTCTGATTGTTTGCACGTGGTTTGATGGGACTACCATGCTTAAAGATTAATGAAAATATTTAGATAAACTCTGATTATTTCACGTGATTTGTTGGTCTACCATGCTTAAAGATTAATGAAAATATTTAGAGAAACTCTGATTATTTGCACGTGGTTTGATGGGACTTCCATGCTTAAAGATTAATGAAAATATTTAGAGAAACTCTGCTTGTTTGCAGGTGGTTTGATAGAACGTCATTTATAGATAACGCGAAATGTTTACACAGAATTTATCGGGATGACGTTTTAAGAATAATAACCAGTTTACAAGACTAATGTAATTATATAAATTGATTAAACCTAATTTTTGCTTACATTATCATTAACAAAAATGCTGAACTGGTATTATCATTTTAGGCATTACACCTTGTAATTACAAATAGTAAAGATGTGATGTTAATAACAAAGTAACCTGCTATATAAAAATAATAATAAAACTGTAGATTTTATAAGTGCACGTGTTATCAAAAAAATTGTTTGTTTGTTTATGGATTTCGCGCAAATCTACACTAGGGCTATACGTCACTAATTTAACAGTGTAAGACCAGAGGTAAGGCAGCAGATCATCACCACCCACCGCCAACTCTTGGGCTACTCTTTTACCAACGATTAGTGACGTTGAGTGTTATATTATAACGCCCCCAGAGCTGAAAAGGCGAACATGTTTGGTGTGATGGGGATTCGAAGCCACGACTCTCAGATTACGAGTCGAGCGCCTTAACCTTCTGGCCATGCTGGGCCCAAAAATGAGCATTTATAGCTGCAAAACCCTTTAGCCCAGGGTGCATAATTGATATAAACATTTATATATCTTCAGCTAGGGGTAATAGGCCGCTCTTACAGGGTACGATGCTAGGCCTAAACAAAATAACCACTTCTGTTACTCTACCAACAAAGATATATTTTAATGTTATTATTTTCGTGTTATTTTGTTGACTGATTCATAAACTTTAGTTTGTTAGGTCTTACGCACAAAGTTAAACAATGGACGATCTATGCCTCTCCTATCAAGGGTATCAAAACACAATATTTAGTATTGGAAACCTAGAAAACTTACCAGTGAATCAACTATCGCCAGGTAGGTAATTTATAGACTTACAAGTTTGTTGTTAATTATAACGTTTCTAGCGCGAGGTAAGTAATTTATTAATTTATTACTTCGTTGCTAAGAGAAAACCTGTGTAATGAGTTATTCTGCACTGTCCTCAAGGCGAAGATCGAACCTAACGTTTTTAATCATAAACCTTCAGGGTTATCGAGAGAGACTATGATTTACAACCATTGTTGGATATGCTAAGCAACAAATTTACTGAAAGACACGAATAAATTACTTTACGAATGTCATGAAGAGTATAAACTACTGTTGTAATATAAACATGGAAGTGACATTTTGTCACTCTAACAGGAGATATATTCTCTATGTTTAAGCCCTTTAAATTTTACGTTGAAACATTTAAAATATGCTATTTACTTTTTGAACATAAACCCATTTCGTCCTCTTGTTTTTCTTCATGGTTTCCTTTTCCTTTTCGGCCCGGCATGGTCAGGTGGTTAATCTGAGAGTCGCTGGTTCAATTCCTCTTCACACCAAACATGCTCATTTTTCAGTTATGATGGCGTTATAATGTGACGGCCAATCCCACTATTCGCTGGTAAAAGAGTAGCCCAAGAATTGGCGGTGGGTGGTGATGGCTAGCTATCTTTCCGCTTGTCTCACACTGCTAAATTATGGACGGCTAGCGCAGATAGCCCTCGAGTAGCTTTGCGCAAAATTAAGAACAAACAAACAAAACAAATCTTATCCTTTTCAGTAAGAAACCAATAACTGTTCAAACTTTCGCACTGATCGTGCGAAATTCTAATAAACTCCATTACTTCGTCTCAAGAGTACTGTATCAGTATTTCAAGAGCTATGTTTGTTTGATTAAAAATGATAGCATTCTATGGTAATCCGTGTGGATCTTTAATAAACTTTGATCCATATTGTTGAAGAGAACAGGTTGAGACTTGTCACGAACCCAAGTAACCGATTTCTTGTTAATTAATCACATACACCCATAATGAAAACGTTTGAATCTTCCATACAGAGACATGAAGGAAGCAATACTTTATTCACTTCATTAGCACAAGCATGGCCGACATAGTATACGCATGAATATTCTATGTCTGTTAAAGTTTATGCTATATTCATTTATAATGTCTGTCGCAACGCGACTTCCTAACATTGCTTCTGTCAGCCTTTGTAATTTAACCTGTAATCTTAATTAACGTGTAGTCATGGAAGAAGTAAGGTGTGTTTACTTTGACAAAGTTTATCTGCTGGTTTTAATGTATTTTCACTCTCTATACGCATTTGGTTAAAATTGGTACTGGCGCATTATATGAGAATTACTCTACATTGAATAATTGTTTCTCAGTGAGACAGCGGTAAGTTTATGAACTTACAACGCTAAACTTACAACTATGACCACGGTATAAACTTTATTTTGTTATTTCGTAACTATGGCCACACTATAAGCTTTATTTTGTTATTTCGTAACTATGGCCTCGGTATAAACTTTATTTTGTTATTCCTAACTATGGCCACGCTATAAACTTTATTTTGTTATTTCGTAACTATGGCCTCGGTATAAACTTTATTTTGTTATTTCGTAACTATGGCCTCGGTATAAACTTTATTTTGTTATTCCGTAACTATGGCCTCGGTATAAACTTTATTTTGTTATTCCGTAACTATGACCTCGGTATAAACTTTATTTTGTTATTCCGTAACTATGACCTCGGTATAATATTTTTTAAATACTTACTTTGATTTAAGATTTACAACCAAATAGTTTTTTCTTTTAATGAAATTAAACACATTTTTAAAATTAAGTACATAATTTTTAATAAAACTCGTTGATCCCATTTATTACTGTTATTTAATGAAGCATGTTCCCACGTGGGTACAGCGGTAAGTTTACGGATTTATAACTCTACAATTAGTGGTTTGATTCCCCTCGGTAGACTCAACAGATATCCCGATGTGGCTTTCTTATAAGAAAACTCATAATAAAGTATGTTATACTGCTTATGCCCCGCGGTTATTTTTAAAAGCTTGCAACACTAAACTCCTGGGTTCGATTTCTCGCAATTTATTGAGTGCAGATGACCCTTGTGTAACGAGAAACAATCAACAATGCTTCATTTTAAAACTAATATCGAAATTATATTAAACCACTTTTTGCTGGGTGCTTAACCTAAAAGAAAGTTAGATTTGTTTAGCAGTTTATTGTTACTTGTGTGATTTATTCAATAAACCATAATTGTTATCAAGTTTTAATATGAGAACTTATTAAGACAATAAATTAGATTTTGTTGTGTAATTCATGTTGTTTCAGTTTTAAACATTACAAAAAAACATTTGTAATTTTCATATAATTTGGAAGAAAACAATATTTTAAAAGAATTAGAGATGAAATTTACAAGTTAAAATTATTGAAGAAGTTTACAAAAAATATTTTTCTAAAGTTCTAAAATGAAATCAAATCTTTATTTGTTGTAGATGGTAGTAGTTCTTCTGAGTAGAATGATTTTGTTTTCCATGCTGACAATGCATACATAATAAAAAGAATTATTAAATCAAATAAATCTTACATACATTTTTCATTGCTGATACTTGGACTTGGTTTCTTCAATTAAATTATTGTTCGCCAGATGGCTGTCGTCCCACAGTTTTCTTTAGCCTACATCCCATTAATTCCATTAGATCTGCCATCATCAGGGAAACGTTTGTTCGATAATTGCGATGTCTTATAATAAACAGACAGCGATTAACAAATATTGTTATTGTAGAAACAGCTGTTCGTTAGCTTAACTCGTGAATAATCAAAATAAACATTTTATAAAAACTAATATTCATTTCCTGAGTTTCGCTGTAAATTGTTAAAACGTAAGAAATGTACACTTGATTTTACAGAAACGAAAATAAGCGTTTTTTTAATCTCTTGGGAGATTCAGTTCTCTTTCGTCTTTTTATCATGCACCCAGGATGTCAGAGGTAAGTGTGTAGCTCCTTATACGACCTGCATGTAAGATTTATTGTTCTGTGACATTCATATGGATGTTAATAAGAAGTTTCCATATTTTATCGAAAGTCATATTTCATATGGCTGTAGGTTTACCAAACCTCCGAGTTTTGGTAAGAATACGGAAAAATAGCGAAGACTAAAGTACATTAATCAACGACCTTAAATATGGACAGCGTTGACATTTTAACACGTATAGCTCGGCAATTTTAATGGAATAGCTCCTCATTATGTAAAAAGAACAAATGTCTAAGGCACAATATACTCTATCGCCCACCATTGTACACAGTGAAATGTGGATCCATTGAATGAAATGTTGATCATTATACGTACGTATAGAACGCCAGAATGGAAAACTCCCAATATAAGGTCTGTACGAATTAAAAAAAACCTGGGAGATTTTATATGTTACATTCTGATTAAATTTTTGTGTCTTTGCAATGTGAACTTTCCCTGTTAGTGTATTACCATAGAGATAATAAAAGTTAACGTAACCATGAAGGACGTAACTGCAAGTTCTTGTGCATAGCTCTCGCCACCTGTGTGCAGTCAGACAAACTAGGCCGTGAAATGAATTTTGTTCGAATTTATTCTCTTCTAATTTGTTTAAAGAGAGAACAAATGGCAAAGTATTGAAAAATAACTCGTTCTGTCTAGTTCTAAGTAAAGAAACTAATAAACATAAATAAATATATGCGAGAAATCAAAATAAATGTAAACTACTAATTTGTTTCAGTAAACCGTTATTGTATTTATTTAATAGCAAAACCATATCGCGCCATCTGCAGTGTCTACCGAGAGGAATCGAACCCCTGATTTTTGTGTTGTAAATTCGCAGACTTACTGCTGTTCCAGCAGGAGATTTTGGTAAACTAATAACATCACTAACGTTTATTAATGTAGTAACTTCAGATAGCTTCTCAGTACAGAGATATATAATACGTTGTAGGTACCCTTCAGAAACTTATTTAAATCCTATTCAGTATCAGCATGCATACTGTGAAACAAGTACAAAGAATATTACCATCTTAGAGATTCTGTTTCCGATCTTTGTGATCTAAGTTTATAAATATGTTGCGTTGAAAAGAGTTGTTCCATACCATTTTAGTAGCATTACAATAGTTGTTATACATGCCGTTCCATCGCTACTTTACATCAGTCAGTGGTTGTCAGAGTGTTCGTTGATTTACATATTCAGAAATGTTTTGATATAACATTTTCGACACCATGTAGTTCTTTTCTTTTCTTTTTACTTACTAAGTCGGTTCTACATGAGAGCTTAATTACAAAATCATCTAATTGTTGTCGCTGTTGCACAATTAGGCTATTGTCATCAAATTAGGTTAATTAGGTTTAGATTATAACTGTTTCTTGGTTAATTTAGAATTAAACACAAAGCTACACAATAGGCTATTCTTGCTTTGCCAACCACATGTATCGAAACCCGGTTTCTAGCGTTTAATTCCACACAAATACCGCTGTGCCACGAAGGTGGGGGGTTTTTGTTTTTGTATTTCGGACAAAGCTACTCGAGGGCTATCTGTGCTAGTCGTCCCTAATTTTGCAGTGTAAGACTAGAGGGAAGACAGCTAGTCATCACCACCCACTGCCAACTCGTGGGCTACTCTTTTACCAATAGTGGGATTGACCGTAACATTGTAACGCCCCCACGGCTGAAAGGGCAATGATGTTTGGCGCGACGCGGATGCGAACCCGCGACCCTCGGATTACGAGTCGCACGCCTTAACGCGATTGGCCATGCCGGGCTCTCATGTAATACGAAAGACAGTAATTTAATTTGGACAATTTGTTGTTATAGCAGAGTCTGTTAACATAAAGATAGAGGAAACCAATCCAGTATAAGTGATATTTTAAATTCTTATTAATAACACCCAGTCTACTGTCACTAACAATGAAGTGTTATTAAATAAGCGAATTTATATACTCCTGAGGTTTTGTTTGTAAATAACCCTAAAACAACCGCTTGAAGGAAAAATGATTTAAGTTTGTTTTTCCAATGGTTTCTTCAAACATGTTGGCTTGTGTTCCGTGTACACAGCTCATTTTGGAAAACGGATTAAACAAATATCTTCAGTTTAACTGCTGTTTATAAACATTAGATTACAATATTTAAAAATGAAACAATTGCAATAACGTTTTGCGTACGTATGTGTGTTTTCATGTGGCAAAGCCACATCAGGCTATCTGCTGAGTCCTCTGAAGGAAATATAACATTTTGTTAAGTTTTGTACCTTAGAAAAAACAGTAATATTACAAAGCGACACCTTGGACTAATTCTGTTCTACGTATCGCGGGTATCAAAACCAGATTCTTAATTCTATAAGCCCTCAGACTCACCGCTGAGTTAAAAATGGACAAAATCAAAATACCACTCGGCTAATGTATTTTGTATGTTTATTTTAGCAAAGCCATATCAGGCTATCTGCTGAGCCTACCGAGGGGAATTAAACCCCTGATTTTAGCGTTGTAAATCCGTGGACTTACCGCTGTACTAGCGGGGGACCACTCGGCTAATTCTTTATATTTATAAATCCGAAATATTCTTCGAAAATAGTATTTGTACTTGACAAATACAAATATTTTTTACCAGTATACGTAAATCTTCAGTAAACACCACGAAAATAAATATTTTATAAGGAAAATGTGCGTATATATTTTTTTTCGCTGTAATTCATTTTGATAAAAAACATTCCATTATTTTGTTAATCTACATCAACTGATTACGGACTAACAGTTCACCAACAGAGGGCCTCAAGTTACTCCGTTATTTGTAAACTGGGTTGACAGGAAATTCGATTATTGTACAGTAGATGACATTCTTTTTCCACGCCTAACAGAATTAACAAAACAGATAAAACTATTCTATTCTATTTGTTGGATCAAACAAACAAACAAAAATAATCTTTGGTAATTGAAAAGTCTGTTACTATTACAGCACTTAAACAGAGAGGTTTTGTCAGAAAAAAATGTATTTCAACTAATAATGTTTCTGGGTCTTCATATATAAAAACAAAACCTTTGACTAAAACGTTATCGCTAAAAATAAAAGCAAAACTAGCAACCATATATAATAAAAAACACTTACATTTCCGTTTACATTTCATATGCTAATACGTACAATCTTTTGAACTATTTCCTCATAATATATTTTGCGGTTAAAGAAATATTTATTAGTTAACGATACGAAAATACAATACAAATGGTTTGTTTGTTTTTGAATTTCGCGCAAAGCTACACAATAGCTATCTGCGCTAGCCGTCCCTAATTTAGCAGTGTAAGACTAGATGGAAGGCAGCTATTCATCAACACCCACCGCCAATTCTTGAGCCACTCTTTTACCAACGAATAGTGGAACTGACCGTAACATTATAACGTCCCAACGGCTGAAAGGGCAATCATGTTTGGTGCGACGGGATTCGAACCTACGACTCTCAGATTAGGAGTCGAACGGCTTAACCCACCTGACCAGTCGGGCCCAATACAAACGGAGTACATGAACTTGTGCAGAAAATGCAAAATAAACTCGTTTAAGGAAGACATAGAAGGAAGAAAAACATTATTATATAGTTGTTTAATATTATGAAATGTTTGTGCTAATTTAATTGGAACAAACAGTTTAAATCACTTTCCATGCGCATTGTTAACTATTTCTTATTAGTTTGGAATCAAAATCTAGAAGTTATTAGTGGTGAAAGATATAGTATGTGTTAAACCAAATACAGATGAATAGGTGTTACTAATAAAAAATAATGTTTCAAAACTTCTCTGTAGAGATGTAAACAGAGGGCAAGTGGGATTCGAACTTGTGACTCCTTTCATCGAGTGGAAGTTTTAACAAATATCATTTTTTTATATCTTTCTTATTGATCATATTTCAAGCGGAAATATGAACTTCTTTTCGTTTGGTGGTAGCCTTTGTTAACGTATTTATATATTTTTTACATCTCTCGTTATATGTCCAATTGAATAAATTTGGATCGAAGTAATTTGATTATTCTGGTGCATAATACGACCCAACGTCATCACCATCTTCGAATTTCTACTTCTTGTAGTAAGTTCGGAGAGCCGAGATATTCTATTAAAATACTCACTGGTCTATCTCCGTGTCTTCTTACTATCTTCTTCCACAGTTTTAATCCCAGCATCATCGTAATCAGGCAAGATAGCAAACCTCACCCAGGGAGGGTCGGCAAATACACCCTCGTCCCCTCTGAGCTTACTGTCGATAAACACGCTCGTTACAGGCCAACACTAAATGGCTAATTGCTCAGTACAAGACTCAAGCCTCATTTCCGCCATGCCCACTCTTCCCTTAAACTGCTGAATTACCATCTGTATAGAAGGAACACGTGCTAACATAGAAATCCTTTTACTTCTATTATGGCAATTTCGAAACCAATTCACGACTTCGTTCAAACAATACAAACCGAAGATGATATTATAATGTTTATCAATTGATAAAAAAATGCACTGTGTGTGTATTAATATAAATTCGTCAGAACATGTTTGTTTTATCTAACCAATGATTACAAACCACGCTATTTGACACGTGCACTTAAACGTTTGCATATTTTCATATTGGTATTTCGAAATTAAGTTCATTTTGATTAACATAAATTTTCTTATACGTACATTAAAATAATACACATAAATATTTTTATAACAATGCCACATTAGGCTATCTGCGGAGCCCACCGAGGGGAATATAACCCCTGATTTTCGTGTTATAAATCCGTAGACTTACCGCTGTACTAGGGGAGTCGCACATAAAATTTGACGAAGATAAATTTATCGTGTCTTCGTGTCATTTATACAGATAAATTATCTAAGGAAACAATAATATGTTTAGGATGAAGCTGTTCTGGGAGCAAGAAAAAAATTAAAATAGTTAGGTTGAAATTGAAGCCTCAAATGAAGAGATATTTGATTGAAGTTATGTCGGAAATACCTATAGATTTTTCAAATATCGATGAATCCATAAGAAATAATCGAAATTTAAATTTAATGTTTCATACTTAAGACGTATAGTCACCACATTCTCCATTTTGAGCATTTAAACTATCAACAGAAATATAGTTCATTCCTTCTCATTGTGTATGGCTTACGGAAAGGATAAAGGACAATGTGGTGAGCTTATAACATGGAAACACAGATACGACATCTTAAGTCACTTTAAAAAGTTCTGTATTTTGTGAATAAATGTCTAGAAAAACGTAAAGTAGCCAATAACAGTCAAGCTCTTATAATATATAATCCAATTAAAATCTTATTGTGTGATCTGTAGATTAAATTCGAATGCCACTCTTTGTCTGCGAAATGCGTGCATAAAATAGACAGTTATACCTTATCTACAACACTCAGCTTGTATGTGAGTTTTTTTATAGCACAGCCACATCAGGTTATCTCCTGAGTCCACCGAGGAGAATCGAACCCTGATTTTAGTGTTGTAAATCCGTAGAATTACCGTTGTAACAGCGAGGAACTCAGCCATCGGACGAAAAATTAAGCGACAGTTGGAAAATACTTACTCAAACGCATACGCTCAAGACTCAAGAACTAGCCATCCAGTCGATTTTCCTAGAGCATTCCTGTTAACAGGATGGTGGATTCACACGACACGAAATAATACATTAAGATGAAATAGCTATAAAATAGCAGATGAAAGACTTGGCATAACATAAGTGGGTCTTTCCATGCTTACAAAATATATTTAGTTAGCTAATATTTTTTAAAAATATAATCTTAGTAATAAGGAAAAACGGTTATAAAAATATTATTTGATCAAACCCAAGTAACTTTCTCTTAAACGAATTTACTAAAAGCTTTCAGTTCAATCATTTCTTGGCTACTCTAAAGACTACACTTTTTATATCCTCAAGAGTTATTCCACTAAACACTTGTTTTGTTGTTCATAAATGCTGCTGTTGTTATTAACGTCTTGAAGCCCATTTGGTTTGCTAATGACGTAGAAGGATAAAACCATCCTTATCTATTAGTTTCTTCTGCATAGTCATTCCTATGATTCATTTACTCTATTGCATAAGATAACGTTATCCTTAAAATATAGCTGATGTTCTTCATAATGACTCACAAATCCACTTTCGTTAATGTTCATGGTTGCTGTTTTATAATACCTTAAAACAATGTTTAGGGTTACTAAAATCATGTTCCGTCTTTATAGTGACAAAGCTAAGCCTACTTGCTATGTATTCTAAAGACGGCTGGTATGGGTATTAAAACTTCAATTAAAATAAGGAGCACAAAAACATTTCGACCTTTTTAGGTCATCACCAGGTTAATATTTGCTGTGTTGTTCAGAGTTACTGTTTTACACTCACTTAAAGTATTGTTTGATGTCAATATAATTTTATTTCGTCATTATGGTCATAGCACTAAACCTAATTGCTGTGTTATCGTCTGCCTATTCAACCTTAGTGACGCAATCTGCTCATAGCATTTTGGTAACATCTATTATCAACAAAAAAACAAAAGTTTTACTTATAAAATATAGATGTCGTTGACACGTTGAGATACAGTACAATGATCTCATGACCTTAATGAACTGTCCAACAGTAAAAACACTATCTTTACTAACACTGTCTGCTTTTGTAAAACGAACACAATAGTTGGTGAAAACAATAAAATTCATAGGATTAAAATAGTAGATTTATTGTTTTAGATACAAAGCGAAACTGCATTGTAAACATAAAATTATACAAAATTAGATTAAATATATAATTTTAAGACAGCGATTATTACTATAAATTTGCAGGACGCTACAGAAGAGAGAAGACGTTAAAAATGTAAGCTTTTAACATGACGTTTTGGGACAAGATGGAGCATATAGGTTCACCGAGGTCGTCGTTCTCTTCTCTAAATCAAATTTAAAATATTAATAAGGCTTGATCTTATCATTAAAACTTTACCAACCTTTCTCTTAAATTCACTTAAATTACTTTCTCTACAAAACTTGAAAGCAACCCATTTCAAAGGCCCACTTCAACCCATTTCTTAATTGAAGACGACTCCTACCCTGCCAAAATGTATACTCGTGTACCTTAGTCCTATCTATTACTGTTAACTACGAAAAAAACATGATCCATCAACACCATCAATTTCTTTTACATTCTTAAATACTTCAACCAGATCCACACTAGCTCTTTTAATCCTTCAAGAGGAACAAGTTTGAAAGATTTAAGCCTCCATCCCGAGCACCATTCTAGCAATCCTCAAGAAACTCTTGACGATTACAGCAAGATCCCTTTCTCTCACGTAACTGTTCAGGTTACTTCTATCCAAATTATACTCATAATCCAAATTATGATAACCCACACGCATTATCTTGCATTTATCAAAATTAAAACCCATCTGTTATTTATTTGCCCAACTCAATAAATGATCGAAATTATTTTCTGAAGTTTGTTTGTTTGTTTTTTGAATTTTGCGCAAAGCTACACGAGGGCTATCTGCGCTAATGGACCTAATTTAGCAGAATAAGACTAGAGGGAAGGCAGATAGTCATCACTACCCACAGCCAACTCTTGGGCTACTCTTTTACCAACGAATAGTGGGAGTGACCGTCACATTATAACGCCCCCACGGCTGGGAGGGCGAGCATGTTTGTTGCGACGGGGATTAGAACCCGAAACCTTTGGATTAAAAGTCGAGTGTCTTAACCACCTGGCTATGCGAGACTGGTTAGTATTAGGACTAAAAGCAGTGGATTTTATTGTAATGAGCTTATCCTATTCAGCAACAAATATTAGTTTTTGGCTTGTACAGACGAGGAACTATTGGAGAAGAGGAAAACAAAAAAAGACAGAGAAAGAAACGGACGCTAAACTTAAGACGGTTATAGTTATAAGCGACTCCTTAGCATGGCATCTGGATCTGATAACTTGTGGAGAGGGAAAAATAATTAGATTATGCTATTTATTGCACAGATGGAGGGTGAAACTGACAGAACAGGATATACAAAAAATAAATTAGCAGAGATGCAGGTTTCTTTTCTGCACGTAGGAGCTAATGATGTTAGACAACTAGCTCGGGGAAGATAATAAAAAAGTACAAGGGGCTGACAACGCCATTTAAAGGAAAAAGCTGTGACTTATTTTGTCAGAGATACTGCTTATAATTAACTGTTGGAATGAAACTCTGACTAGATCATTAGGGCTAAATGCTAAACTGAGGGAAGTATTTAAGGATGAGGGGGTTGGTTGGTTGGATTCGCAAGATCAGTTCAATAAAAAATGGAAGATTTTGGAATGGATAATTTACATTTAAATGGGGTAAGAGCTGGCTTGTTTACAAGAGCTATTAACTCAATAGTAAGGAAGTTTTAAACTAGGACTATAGTGATGAGGGCTAGCATAAACTAAATGCAAAAGAATAAAAAATAAAGAGAAAGGTTCAGCCTAGAAGGATAGGCTTAACTGTTACTATTGTAATGCTAGAAGAATTATAAATAAGATAGATGACTTAGAACACTGGTAGAAATAGGAGATTTTGATATAATGAGAATAATTGAAACATGGTTAAACGTACAGGGTATAATGAGAATAACTGAAACATGGTTAAACGTACAGGATATAATGAGAATAACTGTAACATGGTTAAACGTAAGGATATAATGAGAATAACTGAAACATGGTTAAACGTACAGGATATAATGAGAATAACTGAAACATGGTTAAACGTACAGGGTATAATGAGAATAACTGTAACATGGTTAAACGTACAGGATATAATGAGAATAACTGAAACATGGTTAAACGTACAGGGTATAATGAGAATAACTGTAACATGGTTAAACGTAAGGATATAATGAGAATAACTGAAACATGGTTAAACGTACATGATATAATGAGAATAACTGAAACATGGTTAAACGTACAGGATATAATGAAAATAACTGAAACATGGTTAAACGTACAGGATATAATGAAAATAACTGAAACATGGTTAAACGTACAGGATATAATGAGAATAACTGAAACATGGTTAAACGTACAGGATATAATGAAACTAACTGAAACATGGTTAAACGTACATGATATAATGAAAATAACTGAAACACGGTTAAACGAACAGGATATAATGAGAATAACTGAAACATGGTTAAACGTACAGGATATAATGAGAATAATTGAAACATGGTAAAACGTACAGGATATAATGAAAATAACTGAAACATGGTTAAACGTACAGGATATAATGAGAATAACTGAAACATGGTTAAACGTACAGGATATAATGAAAATAACTGAAACATGGTTAAACGTACAGGATTTAATGAGAATAACTGAAACATGGTTAAACATACAGGATATAATGAGAATAACTGAAACACGGTTAAACGTACAGGATATAATGAGAATAACTGAAACATGGTTAAACGTACAGGATATAATGAGAATAACTGAAACATGGTTAAACATACAGGATATAATGAGAATAACTGAAACACGGTTAAACGTACAGGGTATAATGAGAATAACTGAAACACGGTTAAACGTACAGGGTATAATGAGAATAACTGAAACATGGTTAAACGTACAGGATATAATGAGAATAACTGAAACATGGTTAAAGATACAGGATATTCTTTCAAATACAGGGTTAGAAGCCGTTTGGTATGGTTAAAGTGTTGAAGAGGGGAGATAAGTAGCTTTACATGTGATTTATATCTTGTTAAAGTTGTGGATATCAAAGATAATAGTAAGGAGATTGAATCCATTTGTGAAATTTAGATCGACTGGTATGACGGGAGACTTAGAATATTATAAAACATTAAGAAGGTTGGTGAAACAGGAAATTACGACATCCAAAAGAATGTACGAAGAAAGGTTGGTTGAAAATGTAAAACTTAACATTAAAGATTTTTTATATAGATCAAGGGTTAAGAAATCGTTAGAATAAGAGTAGAACTATTGATAAATGATAAAGGAAAACTCATATTTGATGGTTTTGAGATGACTGGGTTTTGAAATCCTTTAGTTTTTTTTATTAATGGAGATTCAAGTAATATCTAGAACAGTTGATAAATAGTAAACAATGTAGAATAGGATGATTGCATTAATTTTGAGCTTATAGAAACCTTAAAGACTGATAACGTTTCGGGGTCAGGTAATATTTTTTCAAAAGTTTAGGAGGAAGTTAAAAATTTGATATACGAGCCAATTGCTATTATCGTTGGCAGATCCCTGGATAGTGGGCAGTTATGAGTATCAAAACATTAATTAAAATAAAGTACAGAACGACGTTTCGACTTCTTAGGTCATCTTCATATTGACCTGAAACGTTGTTGCAAACTTTATTTTAATTAAAGGATTGTAAATTATTTAATGACACTCCTCTTTGCAAGGGAATCTGAGGGTTGCGGATTCGAATCCCCATCACACTAAACACATACGTCCCTTCAGTCGTGGGGACGTTATAATGTGACGCTCAATCCCACTATTCGTTGATAAAAATTTAGTCCACCAGCTAACTCAGATAATCCTTGTGTAGCTTTACACGAAATTCAAAAAAAAAGAAACTTTAGAAAGAAGGTGGTAAGGACTGCCACAGCAATTATAGGACTGTTAATATTACATCACCTGAGGGGGAAAGTTTTGGAAAGTCTTATAAAATATGCTCTGTATAGTCACTTAACAAAGTTTAAAATTTGAATCGATATATAACATGATGTTACTAAAGTGAAAATTTTGTCTTACAAATCTTTTAACATTCTTTGAAACGGTGTGTGTGTTTGTGTTTTTCTTATAGCAAAGCCACATCGGGCTATCTGCTCAGCCCACCGGGAGAAATCGAACCCCTGATTTTAGCGTTGTAAATCCGGAGACATACCGCTGTACTAGCGGGGGCCTTTGAAACGGTTACTGCTTATCTAGATGAGAATAACAGTGTAGTTTTGGTGTATCTGGATTTTCAGAAAACATTTGACAAGATTTCACATTAATTAAAGACTTACACAATTTTATATAGAAGAGTCACTGCATGTAAAAAAGCAAAGAGCTGTTACAAATGGAATTCGGTCAGTCTGGATTTATATGTGTATAAGTACGTCTATGTACTCACACACAAGCGTAAGATATTGATGAATTTTACTTCAGCATACGGGTATCTAGTTTACCGCCATCTAGTAGCTTTTATTATTACTACTTTTTTAAGGATTGCTTCACTTATTGAGTAGTCATGATTTAGATTAATCTAGGTAGTTTTACAGGAAACACTTATATGCCTCAGCATATGAAGCTAGAAATTCTAACAGTAAGTGAAATTCAATGTTAAGTCATATTTCCCTTTATTCTTTAAAAAATGGATAGATTTATTTTCAGTGTTTGTAAACAAAAATTCATAAAAATGATTTCAAACTAATCTTACTATACACGATCTTGACGAGGCATGTTCTAAAAGTTTTACTCTCCTGTCTTACAATAAACTTGATAACGTTAACGTTCAAGTAGGTATACGCTTTATCATTTTATGTATTAAAAATACACTTGGAAATATCCATCAAAGTATGAACTTTTCCAGAGAAAGAAAAATAAAAACATTCATATAAACGATGTAAAATAATGTTCATAATTCCACTTTGAAGTAATTTTCACCATTTTCTGGTTAGATTAGTAAAATGAAGTACCTGCGAATGTCCAGCTGGTTAGAACAGTTGATTCGCAGTCCACCAAGTTAAAATCCCAGTCGCGCCAAACGCAGTCGCTCTTTCAAAAGTTTGACGTCATAAGATATCAGTTAATCCACCTATTCATTTGTAAAGTAGTAGCCTAAGAGTGGGTTTTGATGGTCAGCTCCCTCTAGTTTTTATTTCTTTTTAAAAAATTCCTCTTTTTACGTTTTTGGAAGGAAAGATGAAACTTATTACGTTTAATATTTGTTAGATTAATAAGAAGGAATTGTTTTGGTTTTTGAAATTTGCACAAAGCTACTCGAGGGCTATTCGTGCTAGCCATCCTTAATTTAGCAGTGTAAGACTAAAAGGAAGGCAGCTAGTCATCACCACCCACGCTGCAAGGGCCGGTAAGAAGGCAATAAAAACATTTGGTAGAGTGGTGTTGAAAATATCTGTTTGGACTTTATAAAATAGCAAAAAAATATTATAAATACGCCATCTATTTTTTGTATTGAAAAATCGGATTTAAAATATTGCAGAAAATTCTACGAATATTAAAATTTTGTTCGAAGTTATCGGGAACTATTTTTGTGATGATAATGAAACTTCTTGGTTATTTGGTTACAAATATTTTGTAAGAATAATATGAATTACAACTCAGTAATTGAACATATTTTTTGGAAAATACGGAAAGCTATACAATTATCTAAACTCAGGCTTTAGTGTTTAATTCCTATACTTATCGCTCAGCCACCAAAGTGAAATTCTCTAATTGTTAGTGATCTTTTAAATTTATAGATGGAGCCACAATACAAAATCCAAGTTCTATGTTTGAAATTAGTTGAATTTGAGGGAGCTAATATTTATGGTTTAAGATAATTTTAATATTTTCGACATAAAGTAAACTTGCATTTTAAAAAATACGACGTCTGTCGAAGTAGGGTAGAAAAAAACGTTTAAATTTACTGAATAATAAACACCAAACTGCCTTTTGAAACAATATAATACATCTGGATAAACATAAACTTTATTTTCTAAGTTAAACTTCAGGTGGAAGAACTGGTGCCAAAAATAGAAGATTCCGAGGTCCCTTCCAACTAATCCGGCATGGACATGTGGTTAAAGCGGTCAACTCGTATTCTGAGGGCCGCGGGTTCGAATCCCCGTTTCACCAACAATGCTCGTCCTTTCAGCCTAGGGTCGTAATAATGTGACAATTTAGTCGCCCAAAATTTGGAGGATGATTAGCTGCCTTTCTTCTAGTTTTACACTGCTAAATTGGGAAGATTACAGTGCCCTCGTGCAGCTTTGCGCGAAATTCAAAAACAAACAAACACTAGTACTGTTGGAAGTTAAAGAAATAATGTCTGTCTATAGTTTCTTTCATAATTGATTATGGAGCTAGTATGTTATGAAACCATGGTAACCAGTTGAATCGTTTTCACGTTAATCCTATTAAAATCTTCACAGATATTCCTTCAAGAAGTCACCATCAGCTGATTCTGCTGTAATGGTAACCAAAGGCATAATAATTATGTTTCAATCTAGTTTACTCTTGTTAGTCCAAGGAATCAGTTGATTTTTCTGTAATATTTCTACTGTTTTCAGATGACGTCGAAGATATGAAGCCAGGTTATAACGACTCCAGGTTTAGAAGATTGTTGGAAATGGTTTGATTCAGCTTGAATTTAGCGCAAAGCTATTATAGGGTTATGTTCGTCAGCCAACCCTAATTTATGAGTCAGATAATAGAGGTAAGACAGCTAGTAAACACCACCCACCGGAAACTCTTAGGTTACTGGTTTGTCAAAGAATAGTGGGGATTGGTCGAACATTATAACTCTCCCACTTCTGAAAGAGCAAGCATGTTCGAGGACAAGGATTCAAATCTGTGACCCTAATATTGCAAATGACCACCAGACTGTCGCAGCTACTATTGTCGAATGTATGGAACCACCACAAGGAAGTGACGTAGCCTGACGACCATTGGTTGCTGTGAACAGTGATTGGTTAGTTAGTTATCACCATTAGATTCCATCTAGGAACATAGGTCCGCAATCGCTTGCGGATTCTTCAACAAGTGTTTAAGTGAGTAGGTTGTTAGCCCACTGCACCGAGCCGACCCTAATTTAGCAGTGTAAGACTAGAGGGAAAGCAGCTAGTCATTACCACCCACCGCCAACTCTAAGGCTACTCTTTTACCAACGAATAGTGGGATTGACCGTCACATTATAACGCTCCCACGGCTGGGAGGGCGAGCATGTTTGGCGCGACGCGGACGCGAACTCGCGACCCTCGGATTACGAGTCACACGCCTTAAGAGCTTGGCCATGCTAGGCCGAACAGTGACTAAATGTTCCGGAATACCGGAGCATGTATCAGAAACTTTCGAAGGTTTTCATTTATCATAGATTGCCATTTTCTCAATCCTTTTGTACAATATAATTTAGACTATTCTTGTTTAAGTTCAGTATGATACTTTCATTTTACAAGCAATGAATTATCTTACGATTCCTAACCATCAAAACTTAATTTTTCAGTTTTATCATCTTTGAATGTTAATTATTTTTTATTTTTTTGCATTTATTTTCCCTTTTGTTGTGGAGGTGGAAGCGTCAGTTATAAGTTTACAAACCCGCTTTGCTAAAACTCAGAGGTTCGATAACCCGAAACATATTACAGATAACCGTGCACCTATGAAGTGAGAAAACAGCGTTTCTTTTTTTATGTTTGGAGAATATTAGTTGGTGAGACAGAAGTCTAATTTGTCTCCAAAACAGTTTGTTTGTTTGTTTTTTGAATTCCGCGCAAAGCTACACGAGGTCCCTAATGTAGCAGTGTAAGACTAGAAGGAAGACAACTGGTGGTCACCACCCACCGCCAACTATTGACCTACTCTTTTACCAACGAATAGTGGGATTGACCATAATAAAATAACGACACCACGGCTGAAAGGGCGAGCATGTTTGGTTGACGGGGATTCGAATCCGCGACCCTCGAATTACGAGTCCAACGTCTTAACCCTCCTGACCACACTAGGCTACAATACAATAAAATACAACAACACATTTTGTAACCAACGTACTTTTCTTCTAAGTTAATAAACTATTCATTTTTTGTCAAACAGACATTTCAGTTTCCATCTCTTTATTAAAGTTAAAATTGCTGACCAGTCTTGATAAAACCAGTTATATAAAGTGTATTTTACTTTTAAATAGAAAAATGTATTTGCCTTACAATCTTTTTATGCTGTTTGATTATGTTTATCTCAAGATTTTTACAACACACGGAATAATAAACTACTATTAGCACCATCTACATCTAAATAAACATCCACTCGTCTCTCATTCCATTTTCCATGGTGTATTCTGATGGGTGACCCCCGCTAGTACAGCGGTATGTCTCCGGATTTACAACGCTAAAATCAAGGATTCGATTCCCCTCGGTGGGCTGAGCAGGTAACACTTTGTGGCTTTGCTATACGAAAAACACACACACACACACATATTCTGATGGTTACGACACTCAACTTGCAAAAGTAGATTATGAGTTCGAGGCCTTGATCTTGTGTCCTTCTGGTATGAATAATTGAACATTGTCTTTCAGTAGTTCAAAAGTGGGTCGGATTTACTTAAAAATTGTTTCCATCTTGATCAGATTACCAGTGAGTCTATAGAGAAAACATTTATTTTTAGCTGCTAAAGTCCTCCCTAGTGGCACAAGAGTAAATCTGAGAACTTATAATGCTAAGAATCACGTTTCAAAATGGGCAGTGAACACAGAATGGATAATTCATTGTGTAGCTTTAGGACTTGCTTTCACGTTATGATGGTTAGTGTGCTAGATACGAAATTTATGAATCTCGAATATGGATCCTGTCCCAAAAATTCTCACCTTTTCAGCCGTTGAAGTTTTACAGAGTGAAAATAGTCAGACTCACTATTCGTTAGTAAAAGAATAACCCAATAGTAGGCGGTGGATTCTATTACCAGTCTTATATTCACGTGCATACTTAATAACTAAATGAATGGTCACCTATCACTTGGCAACACACGTCACCTTATGTAACATCATCTCTTGGCTACTAATTTTTATCTAAACATTATTCTAAATATTTGCCTCTTTGGTCAAAACGAAAATGATCACAGAAAGTAGTTTTAAAGAGAATGTTTCTCCAAATTAATTTTCTTCAACAATCTTCAACTTATTATAAATTTGTCCACCAGGTTACATTCTACACTTAATTCCAGTGTTCCATGAATTGGTAAATTTGTTGTTGTTTTTTTCGGATCTAGGGGGACTCGCTCGTGGTATTGGATAAAAAGCAATTTGATTGGTTGTTGTTGTTATTGTTGTATTTAGCGGAAAACCACAAAAATAGCTTATCTGGTCTCTTCACATCACTGATATCTAAAACTAGTTATAGAATCGTAAACACCCTCAGCCAGCAGAGGACAGCACGTCAGTTCTCTGCAACCCATATCCTAACTATTCACTGTTTCTATAAATGTAAAAAAGTAAACGCTGTTATGAATCCGAAATAAATATAAACAACAATTATTTGTTGTTTATATGTTGTACAAATAATTTCACATGTTTAGGTCGTTGTTAATAACAATGCCTTCATACTTTCTCATCTAAAAATTACAACCAACAACAAAAAAAATTAAAGGTATTAGTTACGGGTTTAAACCCACAAATGATTTATTCGACTTCTAACTTTATGGTTTGCTTATGGTTTGTTACGCGTTTGTGTGTGTGTGTGTTCATAAAGCAAAGTGATATCTGGCTATCAGCTAAGTCCACCGATTATGTTGCGCTGAGAATATTTAAAATATCCAATGTCTGTAAGAAATGTGAAAACAATGATAATAAACAGTTAAAGCACGCCTCTTTTTCTTGTATGTAATTAAATAGTTTTTCCTGCTACGTAACGCAGGTCATTACTCTACTAGTATGTGATTAAACAGTTTTTCATGCTATGTAACGCACATCAATTCTCTCCGAATATGTGGTTAAACAGTTTTCATGCTATGTAACGCACATCAATTCTCTCCGAATATGTGGTTAAACAGTTTTTCATGCTATGTAACGCACATCATTTCTCTCATAGTATGTGATTAAACAGTTTTCATGCTATGTAACGCACATCATTACTCTACTAGTATGTGATTAAACAGTTTTTCATGCTATGTAACGCACATCAATTCTCTCCGAATATGTGGTTAAACAGTTTTTCATGCTATGTAACGCACATCAATTCTCTCCGAATATGTGGTTAAACAGTTTTTCATGCTATGTAACGCACATCATTTCTCTCATAGTATGTGATTAAACAGTTTTCATGCTATGTAACGCACATCATTTCTCTCATAGTATGTGATTAAACAGTTTTTCATGCTATGTAACGCACATCAATTCTCTCCGAATATGTGGTTAAACAGTTTTTCATGCTATGTAACGCACATCAATTCTCTCCGAATATGTGGTTAAACAGTTTTTCATGCTATGTAACGCACATCATTTCTCTCATAATATGTGATTAAACAGTTTTCATGCTATGTAACGCACATCATTTCTCTCATAGTATGTGATTAAACAGTTTTTCATGCTGTGTAACGCACATCAATTCTCTCCGAATATGTGGTTAAAAAGTTTTTCATGCTATGTAACGCACATCATTTCTCTCCTAATATGTGATTAAACAGTTTTTCATGCTGTGTAACGCACATCATTTCTCTCATAGTATGTGATTAAACAGTTTTTCATGCTATGTAACGCACATCAATTCTCTCCGAATATGTGGTTAAACAGTTTTTCATGCTATGTAACGCAATCATTTCTCTCATAGTATGTGATTAAACAGTTTTTCATGCTATGTAACGAACATCATTTCTCTCATAGTATGTGATTAAACAGTTTTTCATGCTATGTAACGCACATCATTTCTCTCATAGTATGTGATTAAACAGTTTTTCATGCTATGTAACGAACATCATTTCTCTCATAGTATGTGATTAAACGGTTTTCATGCTATGTAACGCAGGTCATTTCTCTCATAGTATGTGATTAAACAGTTTTTCATGTTATGTAACGCACATCATTTCTCTCATAGTATGTGATTAAACAGTTTTTCATGCTATGTAACGAACATCATTTCTCTCATAGTATGTGATTAAACAGTTTTTCATGCTATGTAACGCACATCATTTCTCTCCTAGTATGTGATTAAACAGTTTTTCATGCTGTGTAACGCACATCATTTCTCTCATAGTATGTGATTAAACAGTTTTCATGCTATGTAACGCACATCATTTCTCTCCTAATGTGTGATTAAACAGTTTTTCATGCTGTGTAACGCACATCATTTCTCTCATAGTATGTGATTAAACAGTTTTTCATGCTATGTAACGGACATCATTTCTCTCCTAATATGTGATTAAACAGTTTTTCATGCTATGTAACGCACATCATTTCTCTCCTAATATGTGATTAAACAGTTTTCATGCTATGTAATGAACATCATTTCTCTCCTAATATGTGATTAAACAGTTTTTTATGCAATGTAACGCACATCATTTCTCTCCTAGTATGTGATTAAACAGCTTTTCATGCTATGTAACGCACATCATTACTAATCCTGTTTTGCGTAATTTATTTCGAATTAAAACTGTGTTGAATGTTTAAAGTATTTCAGATACGTTTAATTGTCGAATCATCTCGTAAGTCACATTGTTTTAAACTTGAATTATCTCGTGGTGAAGTCAGATTACAGAAGTGTCTAATTCTCTTCTTTAACACTCCTACGAAAAGTGGGGCCTAATAGGCCCCAGAGCAACTTGAAAGGTTATTAATATTAGACTAATAATTTTGTATTTAAATGAAATTGCCATTTAAATCCATTAATGAATGGATTAACGAGATTCCCACTGTCCCTATCTACTATCTAGCGAAACCACAGCCAGGGGAACGGGCTTGGAGAAATCAGGACTAGAAACGTCTTTTCGTAGGAGTGTTAATAACAAATATCTAGGAAACCTATTTGGTGTGAAAACTGGGTTTTACAGAGTAAATGATTAGCATATTTGTCTACTTATATATTTCCTAGCGTTAGCATGCTTGTCTAGGTGAGCCTTGTCGAAGCCATTGTGGTTCGTTATTCATTACTTACTTTCCAAAAGTTGTTTATAACTGCATAAACACTTACTTCATGTAAATTCACATTAATTATTAAGGTAACATTGTAGCTATAACCATGCCGATATTTATTAAGCCTGTTATAGCGATGTATTCTAACTATGCGTTACTTGTAAAGTCGATATAAAAATACACATTAACGGTATTGTAATGCCTTAATCATTAAGACACGCAGAAACTGGAAAAAATAAAACTCATTTAAACTGCGTATTTGATAAATGTATTTCGTCTTAAGTTTTCTTTCTTTGGTGGCCAATCAAAATAATGTGAATGACAAAAAAATTAGAAATACAAAGCACGAGAGATTGTCTGTGGTTTCCAATATATATTTTTTTCCTTTTAGAAATTTTTTTCAATGTATTTTAATAAAAGATTCTTTGTTCTGTTTGTCAACTTTGAAGCCTTCTTGTATGGTTTTGCAAGTATATATTCGAATGTTTCACTGTAATTAAATTAAAATATAGCCTCTAATATCTATATATATTTAGTTTAATTCAGTAATTTACATATTACTATCGTCAGGTAGGTTTTATATAGATTAATTATTGTAGTTGAAGGATAGGTTATAGAATGATGGGTTTTAATCCATGAAACGATGACTAGAAAAAGATAAGTTTTCAGATATAAAGATTTTTTTTTTTCTTGCGGATGGATACATAAAAAAATGGCCATTCATCTTTTATATTATACAAATTCTCACGATAGACAGAATGTAGATATTCCACCGTGTAACTTTGAACAAAAACAAACTTTAGAAGTTGCGTTAGGGTACTTACGTTTTTATCGTGTTTTTCTTTTTCATTTCTATAAGACTTTTTTTTTTTTATAGTCTAGGACACTTTGTTACTTAATCCTAGTTATAACATCGTTACAAAAGGTTTCGTTTAAAGTATTTTCTTGTGATTGGTGAACTTTGTTACAAAGTTCAGCATTACCTAATTCTAACATCAGAGGCCGCCACCTCTTCTCTATCTCGTTGATAGAGGTCATGAGTTGCTAAGAGTGACAAATTCTATCTCGTACAGAGATCAGAGTTTATAAGTTTGACAAGTAAAACACCTTAGTATACGTGTTAAATCTGACTAAACTAGTTACTATGCAAAAATGATTAACTTATCATTTTTACAGACGTTCAAGTTATTAAAGGTATTTTGAATTCAAGTCAAAGCACGTTAAATTACAATAAATGTGTTTGGAGACCTACATATATATATTTTTTTTTTAATTTAACGTACTTTGACTTGAATTCAAAACACCTTTAATAGCTTGAATTCTGTATATCACCGAATTTTGTATTTTTCTGCTATCAAAATTGGCTTTCGTGAGATTGCGTGAAGGAGTCACTTTGCATACGCTCGCAAATGTTAGCCTCTTTAAGTTTATATATGAATACATATTTCGAGCGCGCAAATATATAATTGAGACATATAAATAATATTAAAAAAAATCCAAGGTGCTCAACAAAATTGAAGGCCTTTTCTTGACAAATATGACCAAGCTGTTTTTTCTTTGCAGTTCCTGAATGCAATGTTTGATCATTGAACTATACTATAATTTTATTTTACAGATTTGACAGATTGAACAATACATTGCCAGGTGATTAAGGGTAATACATCTGTCCTGATCTTACATTCAAGGCCCGGCATGGCCAGGTGGTTAAAGCGCTTGACTAGTAATCTAAGAGTCGCGAGTTCGAATCTCCGTGCCTCCTATCAACTTTGGGTGAGTTATAAGATTACGTTTAATCCTTCCATTCGTTCGTGAAAGAGTAGCGTAAGAGTTAACGGTAGGTTGTGATGAATAGCTGCCTTCCCTCACGGGACGGCTAGCGCAGACAGTTCTCGTGTAGCTTTGCGCGAAATAAAAAAAAAAACAATTATTTGTTGACGTCATAATATAATTAAATTTATGCTTTAAAGCTTTTACTGAGAAGTTATATTAATATCTTAAATTTCAAAACAACGTTCCTGAACTGAGTGTAAAAAATTCAAAAGCATTTTCCAAGAAATGTTTTAAAATATTTCTGTAAAACGATATATTATTCCAAACCTACTCTCTAATCAAGCTTCAACAGTGTTGGCAGTATTCAGGTATTTATACACATTCATAGGAAAAAAATATTCAGTGTATATGGAGTGAGATTAGTTTGGTTAAGGATTCCGATAACATCAGCACAATAAACTGTTTTTATCAGTAAGTTTTGTTGGTTCACTATGTGTATTTATTTTTAATGTATTCTTTCTGCTTCTACACAATTCACTTGTACAGTTTTTTAAATTTTTTTTCCACATTCGGAATTATATTTTAAGAATATTAAACTGATTATTCATAAGTTAGATTCTCCGTTTCTGTTTTTTGTTCGAATTTCGAGCAAAGCTACACGAGGGCTATCTACGCTAGCCGTCCCTAATTTAGCAGTGTAAGACTAGAGAGAAGGCAGATAGTTATCACCACTCACCGCCAACTCTTGGATTACTCTTTTACCAACAAATAATAGGATTGACCGTAACATTATAACGCCCCCACGGCTGAAAGGGCGAGCATGTTTGGTGCGACTGGGATTCGAACCCGCGACCCTCGGATTATGAGTCAAGTGCATTAACCATCTGCCCATGTCAGGCCTAATTCTTATGGGAGGGATAACAGTAAATTACATTGGGAGACTTTCCCCATTTTTATTAGTTTTATTTTATTGCACCTGGAGCTCACGTATACCCGATTTGATTTTGTTACTCATTATTATTATTATTAGTCGGGATTAAAATAAATTAAGCTATGAGGCTTTTGGCTTGATCAAATACTAACCCACAACGTCCAAAATTGTAATTCGATCTCAAATTGTTCAAGAAATGACGGAACTGTGAACTAAAATTTGTACTATAAAAACAAAGTTCAGAGGCGTCCTGGCCCGGCATGGTCGTGTGGGTTAAGGCGTTCGACTCGTAATCTGAGAGTCGTGGGTTCCAATCCCCGTCGCACAAAACGTGCTCGCCCTTTCAGCCGTGGGGGCGTTATACGTGATGGTCAATCCCCACATTCGTTGATAAAAGAGTAGCTGAAGAGTTGGCGGTGGGTGGTCATGACTAGCTTCCTTCCATTTAGTCTTACACTCTTAAATTAGAGGCGACTCGCCCACGTGTAGTTTTGTACGAAATTTGAAATAGGCCAAAATATATCGTTGTTAATTACAGAACTACAAAATAGTCAATTTGTGCTGTGTTCACCACGATTATTCAAATCCAATTTCTGGCGCTATAAGTCCAGAGAAATAAAGAAAACCGAATAATCTTATTACAAGTGAATTCTGGCATGTGAATCAAAATAACTATAGTTTATTTGTCACTATCGCATAACTTTGCTTAATGCAGAGTAACTTTTATTACAAAATAAAATGATTTTGAACGTGGAAATCAGCAAGTCAAGTTAAAACTGCAACCTCTATAAAGTCGAGGGGGAACAAAATGTATCACAACTACATCTTTCATATTTAATATATTTTCCGACACAAAATGTGCTCGCAATTAAATTGGAGATTTTGGACTTCCAAGTCGAGGATACACTTTATACTTAATACTTGGCTTTATACTTAAAAGCCAAGAAATGTGGATCAACTGTGGGTGCAAGTACCATCCAGAAAGAGACTTCAAACAAGTCTTACCATGGTCTTGATAAACAAAGTGCGGTGTCTTGTAAAAACCCTTAAACATAAAGGTCGGAGTCAAAAGTAATCCACGTGTTACAGACAACTGTACATAACTTAACAAAGAAGAATTCCCTTCCGATAAAGTGAAACTTGTCTGTGTATACAAGCTACTTCATGAACATATCAGTCTAGTTGTCGCAAACCTCAAGTAGTCTGTGAAGTATACAGTTATTCATGCAATTTTATACTGGACGAAATGCTTATTAATTTCTGTACAATGGAGCGTTGAAATAGTTGCTAGGTAACCGTCGTTCTCGTAACAAGATGGATTATGGAAACTGCAGGTAGAGTTGTGTGCTTTGGATATGACAGCCTTTTGTAATGAAAACCACACAAACGAGAAGCTTGAAAAAAATAAACGCACACGACTGACTACACAGGCCTTACTTTCTTTCATTAACACATTCATCGTAAGCCTTAAAATGTAGGTCGTTGTAGTCAAATTACGAACTTGGGACTGTATCTCTCCGTTATACTGTTGCTTTCGCTTATATTAAAAACAAATTTTCTCACCCCTCTAAACATCCTATTCCTAATAGTAGGCTACTAAACGTGTTTGCCTTTATAGCAATGGAAGCTTACAACATGACGGTCAATCTTACTATTATTTGCTGAAAGAGTAGCCGAAGAGTTGGCAATGGGTTGTGTTAACCTGCCACCTTCCTTCTAGTCTATCACTGCCAAATAAGAACAGCCAGTTCACGTAAACTTCGTGTAGCCTTGCATGAAATTCAAAACAAGAGGACTTGATAGTAGAAAAATCAAGTTTGGCATAGTATACACCATTTCTCAGTGATCCCTGTTTTATTAAACTATTCCAAAGCACAATGAACCATTGTTTTTTCTTTCTTCATGTCATTTAATAAGTTATTTCTATTGGCTTAAGGTCATCAGTACCAAACAATAAAACATTTTCACTGATAAAGCTTTATTGAGTGTTCTTCGCACGTGAATATTCCAACTCCTATGGAATTATTTCATAAAACGTTTATCTGTTCCTTAGTTTCTCTGGTTTATTTGTTATTATATTTGTTCATATACAGTAACTGTAAATTAATTTTATTTCTTTTAGTTTTAGTCTATGTAATCAAATATGAAATTCTATTCATGAGTACGTATGTTGTACAAACATATTCCGTTACGTCATACGAATTCTACTTTCCAATTCTTTTCGTCTTTCCTGTAAGACTATTATTCTGCTTCAAATCACGTAAAACAGTGAGGTGGTGTATGTAAGTGACAAGAAAATCGTGTAAAACAGTGAGGTGGTGTATGTAAGTGACAAAAAAATCGTGTAAAACAGTGAGGTGGTGTATGTAAGTGACAATAAAATCACGTAAAACAGTGAGGTGGTGTATGTAAGTGACAATAAAATCAAGTAAAACAGTGAGGTGGTGTATGTAAGTGACAATAAAATCACGTAAAACAGTGAGGTGGTGTGATATAAGTAACAATAAAGTCACGTAAAATAGTGAGATGGTGTATATAAGTAACAATAAAATAACGTAAAATAGTGAGGTGGTGTATATAAGTAACAATAAAATCACGTAAAATAGTGAGGTGGTGTGTATAAGTCACAATAAAATCACGTAAAACAGTGAGATGGTGTATATAAGTAACAATAAAATAACGTAAAATAGTGAGGTGGTGTATATAAGTAACAATAAAATCACGTAAAATAGAGAGGTGGTGTATATAAGTAACAATAAAATCACGTAAAATAGTGAGGGAGTGTATATAAGTAACAATAAAATCACGTAAAATAGTGAGGGAGTGTATATAAGTAACAATAAAATCACGTAAAATAGTGAGGTGGTGTATATAAGTAACAATAAAATCACGTAAAATAGTGAGGTGGTGTATATAAGTAACAATAAAATCACGTAAAACAGTGAGATGTTGTATATAAGTAACAATAAAATCACGTAAAACAGTGAGGTGGTGTATATAAGTAACAATAAAATCACATAAAACAGTGAGTTGGTGTATATAAGTAACAATAAAATCACGTAAAACAGTGAGATGGTGTATATAAGTAACAATAAAATCACGTAAAATAGTGAGGTGGTGTATATAAGTAACAATAAAATTTACGTAAAATAGTGAAGGAGTGTATATAAGTAAAAATAAAATCACGTAAAATAGTGAAGGAGTGTATATAAGTAACAATAAAATCACGTAAAATAGTGAGGTGGTGTATATAAGTAACAATAAAATCACGTAAAACAGTGAGATGGTGTATATAAGTAACAATAAAATCACGTAAAACAGTGAGGTGGTGTATATAAGTAACAATAAAATCACGTAAAACAGTGTGATGGTGTATATAAGTAACAATAAAATCACGTAAAATAGTGAGGTGGTGTATATAAGTAACAATAAAATCACATAAAATAGTGAGGTGGTGTATATAAGTGACAATAAAATCACGTAAAACAGTGAGGTGGTGTATATAAGTAACAATAAAATAACGTAAAATAGTGAAGTAGTGTATATAAGTAACAATAAAATCACGTAAAATAGTGAGGTGGTGTATATAAGTAACAATAAAATCACGTAAAACAGTGAGGTGGTGTATATAAGTAACAATAAAATCACGTAAAACAGTGAGGTGGTGTATATAAGTAACAATAAAATCACGTAAAACAGTGAGATGTTGTATATAAGTAACAATAAAATCACGTAAAACAGTGAGGTGGTGTATATAAGTAACAATAAAATCACATAAAACAGTGAGTTGGTGTATATAAGTAACAATAAAATCACGTAAAACAGTGAGATGGTGTATATAAGTAACAATAAAATCACGTAAAATAGTGAGGTGGTGTATATAAGTAACAATAAATTTACGTAAAATAGTGAAGGAGTGTATATAAGTAAAAATAAAATCACGTAAAATAGTGAAGGAGTGTATATAAGTAACAATAAAATCACGTAAAATAGTGAGGTGGTGTATATAAGTAACAATAAAATCACGTAAAACAGTGAGATGGTGTATATAAGTAACAATAAAATCACGTAAAACAGTGTGATGGTGTATATAAGTAACAATAAAATCACATAAAATAGTGAGGTGGTGTATATAAGTAACAATAAAATCACGTAAAACAGTGAGGTGGTGTATATAAGTAACAATAAAATAACGTAAAATAGTGAAGTAGTGTATATAAGTAACAATAAAATCACGTAAAATAGTGAGGTGGTGTATATAAGTAACAATAAAATCACGTAAAACAGTGAGGTGGTGTATATAAGTAGCAATAAAATCACGTAAAACAGTGAGGTGGTGTATATAAGTAACAATAAAATCACGTAAAACAGTGAGATGTTGTATATAAGTAACAATAAAATCACGTAAAATAGTGAGGGAGTGTATATAAGTAACAATAAAATCACGTAAAATAGTGAGGTGGTGTATATAAGTAACAATAAAATCACGTAAAATAGTGAGGTGGTGTATATAAGTAACAATAAAATCACGTAAAATAGTGAGGTGGTGTATATAAGTAACAATAAAATCACGTAAAACAGTGAGATGTTGTATATAAGTAACAATAAAATCACGTAAAACAGTGAGGTGGTGTATATAAGTAACAATAAAATCACATAAAACAGTGAGTTGGTGTATATAAGTAACAATAAAATCACGTAAAACAGTGAGATGGTGTATATAAGTAACAATAAAATCACGTAAAATAGTGAGGTGGTGTATATAAGTAACAATAAAATTTACGTAAAATAGTGAAGGAGTGTATATAAGTAAAAATAAAATCACGTAAAATAGTGAAGGAGTGTATATAAGTAACAATAAAATCACGTAAAATAGTGAGGTGGTGTATATAAGTAACAATAAAATCACGTAAAACAGTGAGATGGTGTATATAAGTAACAATAAAATCACGTAAAACAGTGAGGTGGTGTATATAAGTAACAATAAAATCACGTAAAACAGTGTGATGGTGTATATAAGTAACAATAAAATCACGTAAAATAGTGAGGTGGTGTATATAAGTAACAATAAAATCACATAAAATAGTGAGGTGGTGTATATAAGTAACAATAAAATCACGTAAAACAGTGAGGTGGTGTATATAAGTAACAATAAAATAACGTAAAATAGTGAAGTAGTGTATATAAGTAACAATAAAATCACGTAAAATAGTGAGGTGGTGTATATAAGTAACAATAAAATCACGTAAAAACAGTGAGGTGGTGTATATAAGTAGCAATAAAATCACGTAAAACAGTGAGGTGGTGTATATAAGTAACAATAAAATCACGTAAAACAGTGAGATGTTGTATATAAGTAACAATAAAATCACGTAAAACAGTGAGGTGGTGTATATAAGTAACAATAAAATCACATAAAACAGTGAGTTGGTGTATATAAGTAACAATAAAATCACGTAAAACAGTGAGATGGTGTATATAAGTAACAATAAAATCACGTAAAATAGTGAGGTGGTGTATATAAGTAACAATAAAATTTACGTAAAATAGTGAAGGAGTGTATATAAGTAAAAATAAAATCACGTAAAATAGTGAAGGAGTGTATATAAGTAACAATAAAATCACGTAAAATAGTGAGGTGGTGTATATAAGTAACAATAAAATCACGTAAAACAGTGAGATGGTGTATATAAGTAACAATAAAATCACGTAAAACAGTGTGATGGTGTATATAAGTAACAATAAAATCACATAAAATAGTGAGGTGGTGTATATAAGTAACAATAAAATCACGTAAAACAGTGAGGTGGTGTATATAAGTAACAATAAAATAACGTAAAATAGTGAAGTAGTGTATATAAGTAACAATAAAATCACGTAAAATAGTGAGGTGGTGTATATAAGTAACAATAAAATCACGTAAAACAGTGAGGTGGTGTATATAAGTAGCAATAAAATCACGTAAAACAGTGAGGTGGTGTATATAAGTAACAATAAAATCACGTAAAACAGTGAGATGTTGTATATAAGTAACAATAAAATCACGTAAAACAGTGAGATGTTGTATATAAGTAACAATAAAATCACGTAAAATAGTGAGGGAGTGTATATAAGTAACAATAAAATCACGTAAAATAGTGAGGTGGTGTATATAAGTAACAATAAAATCACGTAAAATAGTGAGGTGGTGTATATAAGTAACAATAAAATCATGCATGACAATCAGGTAGTATAATCAGTGATGTCGAGAAAACCCACTTGTAGAGAAACAAGAAAATCACAAGAAAAACACTGTGTTATTTCATCATGGCGATTGTACGAGAAGTGTAGGTCTTTGTGGTTTTCTCAGTGTATTTGTACTTACCTGTTACCATTATGTCTGAACTAGCATACCGTACACCACTATTAATAGTACACGCTCATACGATCGTTAAGAAACTATGAAATTTAAACCAAAAAATTATCAATAGAAGAAATGACATCTATTTCATTCAATAATGTAGAAAGGAACAACTAACCCCTAATTTTGTAAAGGTAAAACTTTCAAAAAATTTTAATAAATACACAAACATTATTCAAAATTTACAGAAAAAACTACTTAAAGCCATGTTGAACACGAAATACAAAGAACTACATGATTTACAAAAACAAAAAATGAACCTAGATCATCAACTGGCATGTTGCATTAAACCAGAGATTTACGGACTCATAGAACGAAACATAAACCAAATCAATACTAAGAACGACAGAGACAAAAAGATCTGCCACAACAAAAAACTAGAAAAACTAAGATGCAAACAACAGAAAAGACACCAACACGACAAACCGTTGACTAATCTCATAATTAACAGATCCAACCGACAATTAAACACAGACGATATACATCTACTTAACAAAGGACTCAACTTCGCAATAGCACCTAGGTACATTCCAACCATAGAAATCAAAACATGCTTAGAAGATCTAGCCAAGAGACTTGTAATACTTTCTACAGAAAACGAAAACAAGAAAACAACCGACAGAAAGAAGACAACTTAGATAATTTTATTGACATCCAACAGCCAAACTTCCCAGGTAAAATTAAAAATTTATATTTTCCAGAAACACCTAAAAACAACATCTTAAACGATTTTTTTAAAGAATCTTCTCACCAAACCATCAATAGAATTTCACAAAACAGAAAACTAAAAAACAATCTTACAAAAAGAGACATTAATTCCATTAAAAACCTAAAACAAGACAAAAATATAAAAATTCTAAAAGCAGATAAAGGTAACGCTATAGTCATAATGAACACGAATGAATACATCCAAAAAATGAAGAACATCCCATCAAACTCAAACATATTTAAACCAATACACAGAAATCTAACAAAGACATACGAAACACAACTAAACAAAATACTACTAAAAATGAAAAAAGCCAACACAATTTCACAAACACTTTATTCCTACCTACGTAAAACCGACTCACGCACACCACAAATATACGGCATCCCCAAACCTCATAAACCAGATTATTCATTACGACCAATAATGTCCACATATGAATCGTTTAATTACAATCTTGGTAAATGTATAGCATGGGTATTCTCCAAATATGTAACATCAGCCAGCTCATTCATCAAAGGCTCTTAATTTCAAGTCTAATCTTAATCAACTTAATCATAAAGCCTTAATGGCCAGTTTCGATGTTATATCCCTCTTTACAGAAGTTCCAACCGCTGAAGCCTGCAAGATAGCCTCAGAAATCTATATCCGAGACCCTAACCCATCTTCAGACATTCCCAACAACCAATTAGCAACCCTCATAGAGTTCACCACGATGAAGACAAACTTCATGTTCAACAACCACAACTTTATACAAACAAATGGCCTAAGCATGTGCAACCCAGTATCACCAGTTCTAGCCAATATTTTTATAACACAAGTTGAAACACAAGCAATTAACACAGCATTACATCCACCACTATACTGCTACAGATATATAGACGACACGGTTGCGAGATTCAGATCTACAGAACACATACTTAATTTTTACAATCACATTAAATCTATACATACCAACATCAACTTCGCATGTGAACAGGAAGAAAGCAATCAAATATCATTTTTTAACCTCAAAATTACAAGAACCGACACACAATTTAAAACAGAAATCCACCGAAAAATCACCCATACTGGACTATACATTCCTTGGGACTCAGCACATGAAACAAAACAAAAACTCAACACACTAAGAAACCATTTAAACACAGTCATAAAACTATGCTCACCAGATAAAATTAATGATGAATTAGACAAAATAAAACAATACTTCATCAACATCAATAAATTTCCTCCACAAACCGTAGAAAACATTATACGCACACACCTAGACAGAAAGCAAAATCAACCAACAAAAGTAAAAATACCTCACGAATAAAAAATTCACGAAACTATATACTGCTGCATACCATATATTCCTGACATCAGCAGACAAATAACCAACATTTGGCAAAACTAATAACAAAATATGACATTCCAATTAATACCAAATTTATTCAAAAACCAGGCACAAAACTGAGGTCTATACTATGTAAAAACTACACTGACAAACACCACACCAACATTATTTATAAAATACAATGTGATAACTGCCACGACTTCTATATTGGAGAAACAAGTAGAAAAATGGAAACCAGATTCAAAGAACATAAAATGTCATCTTCACACGTTTTCGAACACTGCAAGTCAAATAAACACAACATAACCATAGAAAACACTCAAATACTAAATAAAGAAACAAACATAAACAAACGCAAAATTAAAGAAGCCTTACTTATACAAAAACTCAAACCCAAAATAAACCAATACAAAGAAACACCTTTATACCTATATTAATAAATAATATAATAAGTAATAATAATAAAATAAATAATATAAAATTATATATTCAAACATCTAAGCACGCTCTCTACATCCGGACACTCAGTTACACAACCCCTTTCAAACATGTAGTCAGCTTTCGGTCAGTTACTTCTTCCTTTTATTAAGAACCTGACGATGACCGAATAAGGACGAAACGTTGTTTGCTCCTCTACGTAAAACTTTTCTCAACCCAAACGAGCCGTTTTTGCATATATAATAAGGTAGTATACATAAGTGACCAGAAAATCATGTATAACAATTAGGTAATGTATATAATTGGCTAGAAAACATCAGTACATATTTGGATTTTAAGCAATTTTTAAACTAAACAATTCAAACGTGGTATAAATTTGAGAAGGAAAACATATCTACAAATGTTTAAAAAATATTTTGTGTATTTAATAAAGGCCACATATACCCGTTGATTTATTTAGGTGACCTCTGAAGAGTTAACAGTTGTTGACGTGTGTTGAGAAGTTATTTACTTTTTTGCGATAATGTCATGTTAATTATTTTAACATGATGTCTTGCCTCTAGTGGTGTCTCGATTTACAACACCAATAACCCACAGTCAGAATTCAGCACGTGGTTACTAAAATGTAAATCTTATGTAAGCATATTTTTTTTAAAATGGACTTCGTATGTTACGAATGTAAAACAGTATTTACAGGGAAAGAAAAAAGTAGGCTTACAGTGAGAAGATATAACGTCAGATAATATGTTGCTGTTAATGTTAACCTATAACCTACTTCGAAGATGTTTTCAAAGTTTGTTTTACGTTTAGTTCTTTTCTTAATTGTATTTTCTAATCTAATTAATACCTGAAAAATCTTTGTTCTATGGTTTTATCTTTAATGATGCAATTACACCGTAAACATCGAACTATTCTCATCCGCACTGTGAAACAATGAAAGGTATATTAAGCTATACATATCACATAAGTATTAGGCCTGGCATGGCCTAATGCGTTAAGGCGTGCGCTTCGTTATCTAAGGGTGGCGGGTTCGCGCCCGAGTCGCGCCAAAAATGCTCGACCTTCCAACCGTGGGGGGCGTTATAATGTTACGATCAATCCCACTTTTCGTTGGTACAAGAGTAGCACAAGAGTTGGCGGTGATGACTAGCTACCTTTCCTCTAGTCTTACACTGCTAAATTAGGGACGGCTAGCGCAGATAGCCCTCGAGTAACTGTGTGCGAAATTCCAAAAAACAAACAAACATAAGTATTACAGTGATGAATTTAATTAATTAATGCAACAAAAACCATTAAAATATAGAATGTTCACACATTCTACCAGCAACTAGAGACCACCTAAGCACAACCTTAACTTTTGTCTTGAATCTTTTATTTTTAAAGTCAGTATTTAGCAAATAAATGTTTTGTATACATTAACTTGATGCGTTTCAGGTGAGGCTGAATAAAGTATAATTAAATATGTAAACTTGTTAGAGACTTCTAAGTAGGTTGAGGTGATAGTGAGCACTTGTCCACCTTTGTCTTTTCATCTCTCTTTGTTTCTTAAATAATGAACGAACTTCCACAGTTTTGTACAGAAGAATACCGTCTAATCAAGAGATCGGAGCAATGACTCAATAAGATTTATTCAGCTCTTGCGTTATTGATAAACGATTAGTGTTATATTCTAAAATATATCCAATAGAACTCTTAAAGTGTCACTAACTGAAATTCCGATTCATTTTGAACACATTAACATTAGTATACTGTGCCTTATCTTACGCTTTAAGCGCTTTTCGTCAACCGTTAAAAACGATTTTATTACACAGAGACGTTCTTCTAAGTTTTAGGTACATAAATCAGAATTTTATGTGAATAGCAAACCAGAATACAATTATCTGAAATGCCTTGAGGAGGCAGGTAACTCACAATAAGTTTGTTTGTTTTGTTTGTTTTCTTGAATTTAGCACAAAACTACTCGAGGGCTATCTGTGCTAGCCGTCCCTAATTTAGCAGTGTAAGACTAAAGGGAAGGCAGCTAGTCATCACCACCCACCGCCAACTCTTGGGATACTCTTTTACCAACGAATAGTGGGATTGACCGTCATATTATAACGCCCCCACGGCTGAAAGGGCGAGCATGTTTGGTGCGACCCTCAGATTATGAGTCGCACGCCTTAACGCGCTTGGCCATGCCGGGCCCAACTCACAATAAGATTAGTGGATCTTAAAGCTACCTCTATATCTTAAAAAACAAAACAAAAAACACTTCATTGTAAGTTTATTAATTCTATTAATAAAAAAAACAACAGTCCTCTATTTTTAAAGAACATAATTCAAAAAGAAAGCAGACAAAAGCTTTGAAAATATTAATAGATTTTGAATTTACTATATAAAAATCTGAATATTTTTTACAAATCAAGAGCAAATTTAAAGCAATAGGTTTTCTTTTCAACAATCTTGCAATGTCTGAAAGTTTCGACAGGCTTAGTAAAAAAAAAAGTTAAAAATTATCCGAAGAAGAAGTTAACATTTCCACTGACCTTGTATGCAACTGACACAAAATATATGGTTACAATGGTGACTTTACGACTTCGAGAAATCTGAGACAACGAAAATGAAACTTCGAAACGATTATTCGAGTCATAAAACATCCCGAAATCTCATCACACAATTCATGAAGGTTATTCATAACTGTACAAGTGACAAATCAATCCTTTGTGAATGAATAGAACTCCTTAGAAATAGGCGTGAATAATTTAAAGTCAGAACACTTCGTTAATTAGAACTGTGGCAGCTAGTATTGGCCGTTTATCATTCTCCGAGGAAGGGTGAAAGTTCGTATTTTACTTAGCCTTACTGACACGGGTATTATAACGGTGTATGTCAAATGACGTTTTAATAACTATGGATTTATCTTGAAATTCTCGTAGGATTCACAGCAGCTTGTCTTGCTAAGCTTTTAAATTGAAGTTTGATTGTACCGTCAAAGAATTTATTTAAAAAGAGTTTTCCTTGACAGTAATAAGCACATCAACATCTAAACAAAAATCTCTTCAAATAAACGTTCTTATACAGCGCGTTGGTTATCACAGCAGTTGTTAGTTCTATTCATTAAATAAGACGTTTCATTTTACATGCAGTCTACAATATTGTAAAAAATATTATCCCGTGTAAATATAATTTTCCAATTTTTCTTTCATTTCATTTTCTTTGTGGGTCTAAAAAGGAAAATATAAAACAATTCCGACTGACACAATAGCATTTATATGTAGAAAGATGGCTCAGCATATTATTTATCATTCATACATTTGTTGTTTTTCTCAGAAAATGCATGCTGGTTAAAAATACCTGCGTTATGGTGTTTTCTATTTCCATGTCAATATTGAAATGAGGGAAAAAACATGTCGAACATTCGTTGTTTGACATTTACGTCTTCTGTAAGTCAACAAAATTGAAGTCGCTAATAAATATTCCAATGAATATAGAACTAACATATTTATTAGGAATACAAAAACTGCACTGCAAATCCCTAAATTTTAATAAAACAGACACAGCTTCTTGTTTTAGACCTAGACAGATAGAGTAAACCATAGAATCTTCATATATAATAGAACGTGTGACAAATGTTAATTTATTGTATATACATTTGTATTAAACATTCTAAAGACAGTTTCTGATTTCACAATATTTTATGAACTTGTTTCGGTAAATAAAAATAAAAGTATTATTATATTATTTCTAAAAAAATTAAAGAATTTCAAAAAACATTGCTTCAATATTAAATCATAGCTTCATAAATATAATATATTGATTTTTTTTTTTAATTTCACGAAAAGCTACTCGAGGGCTATCTGCGCTAGCCGTCCCTAATTTAGCAGTATAAAACCAGAGAGAAGGCAGTTAATCATCACCACCCACCGCCAACTCTTGGGCTATTCTTTTACCAATGAATAGTGAAATTGAACGTCACATTATAAAGTCCCCTCGGCTGAAAGGGCTAGCATGTTTGGCGTGATTGGGACTCGAACCCGTAACCCTCGGGTTATGAGTCGAGTGCCTTAATCACCTGGACATAAAAGATTGGGAAAACACGTGTTATTTGCGATCATAATATAATGTTATCACTACAGCAAGTCTTCTTCTTACAAGTGACATGTCTCAGAAATATAACTTCATTTATAGTTCTGGCCTCCAATGTAGATATTTAAGTTACTACTTGTATACACCAAATATGATAATAAGTAACCGTGACCCAAAAAATGATTTTATATTTTTCTTGCTTTTTCCTTGAATTATCTTTATTATAAACTTTTCACGCAGGGAATTTTATTATGCTTTATTTTGGAAATTATGTGTTGGTCAATGAATTCTAGTCTATTCGAAAAGGTTTTACACGGTCAGTTTGTTTGTCTGAAATTGAGCACAAAGCTACACGATGGTCTATCTGTTCTTTTGTTTTTTGTTTTTGTTTTTTAGTTTCGCGAAAAGCTACATGAGGGCGATCTGTGCTAGCTGTCCTCAATTTAGCAGTGTAAGACTAGAGAGAAGGCAGCTAGTCATCATCACCCACCGCCAACTCTTGGGCTACTCTTTTACCAACGAATAGTGTGATTGACCGTCACATTATAACGCCCCCACGGCTGAAAAGGTGAGTATGTTTGGTGCGACCGGGATTCGAACCCACGACTCTCGAATTACGAGTCGAACGCCTTAACAAGCCGGGTAAAAAAACTGTTAGAGAGGCGTCATGCAAGAAACAGATACCCCCCTCCAGTGCCCATAACTGTATGTCTGCGGACTTACAATGCTAAAAATCGAGTTTCAATATACGTGGTGAGCAGAGCACAGATAGCCCGTTATGTAGCCTTTTGCTTAACTTCAGGTTTCTGGGTTAAAAATACAATGTAATCCAAACTTTAGAGGAGAGAAATTTCTTTCCATATAACATTTGTAGCGGTTGATTGAGATTTTTTTCTCAAAAGTTTCGAAGAAGAAAACAATATTCTACACGATTAAACAGTTTTGGCATAAAATGAATATAGAAATAGTTATTTATAATCCATAGGACCTACATATTATTAAACCAATCATGAACATCTAGCTTTCTCCAGTATTAATAGATGTCGCTAAACCGAAACATTAGCCACACAATGATTGGTCACTTTCGTAAAATTTGTTCATTTATTCTTATCTACACATTGAACGAAACGCCTCAAGTCTATTATTCAATTCATTCATTAAAACTGTGTGTGTTTTATAGCCATGCCATATCGGACTATTTGGTGTTTTCACCGATGGGAATCGAATCTCTAAGTTTAGTGTTTTATATCCGCAGACTTACTTCTGCACCACTGGAAGACTCGCTGAAAAGCAGAAAATAAAGGTTTTTATGCGTTTTTAATGTTGCATAATATACATTAAAATCTGTTTGAAACTAAGACATATCTTACATACTCTATTGAATATTTAAATAATCGCGACATCTGATGACAAAAAGATTAACTATGTTGGTCACAACTAAAATTAACTTATAAATTGATTAATGAAATAACCAATTGACCATAAATGCTTGGTGTGGCAAATCAATACTCAAAAAAGCTAAAACCTATACTTATTAGAATGCATGGAATATGGCAGTAGTTTCGGCTGTTATCCTAATAGTAACTCAAGAGATTTGATCTCTTTAGTATGTTTAATTTAGTCCTAAATAAGCATTCATCATAGCTAACAGTGTAAAATTATCTCCAAACTGTAAACCTAATTCAAAGTATAAGCAGTTATCAGTTAAAACAAAGTAATTTTTTAACAATATGTCATATTCAACGCTGATGAGACCTTCAGCCTAATAACAGTGCTGACCAGGACTGCTAAGATGGTTAAGGCACTGTTCATATGACCAGTCTCGGGAACAAAAACCGTTATGATGCAAATATATTGCACTTAAGACTAGCATTAATAACCAATTATTATTTATGTATTTATAATACTCCAAACCAATCATTTATTATTGTCATTTCATGGAATTCACTTTACTGTGAATTAGGAAACTAGCAAATTGTTTATCTAGTCTTCTTGTTTCCAAGCGGACCCATCATCAACAGCGTCAACAGTAGAAAAATATGTCAGTAATGAGTGAAGGAAAAATAATGTTGCCGATACCAGAGCTCTTCAGACCAGCAAAGATGCGACGGACATAATATTTATCAAGACGGTATTTGCATCCTAAACAGTTATGGCGTGAACTAGATTAAACTTATTTTAAACATTGTAACCACTAGATGTAATGAAATTAAGAACATTGAGGTCTTTACTTACACATAACAATGTTTACGTCTGAGATCAACACACCTTTCTCTTGCAAAATTAATGACATTTCATTCTACCGCTACTGGAGGAAATCCAAATTAGACTTAACTCTACACTTCACATTTCACAAAACATGACAAGCCAACTACAACCATAAAGCCAACATTCTCGTACTATATAGGACGGTACTTATTGTCGTTTCCTTACCGTTGAGATTTTCACAAGTTGTCGTGTACATTGCAGATTAATTAATAAGACATGTGTAACTTGTCAGTAATAAATTTGTATGTTCGATGTTTTTGGACGTTCAGTAAGTGTTTTTGACATCGACAGCTGAGTATATGGTGAGATATTATTTAACAAAGTCTAATATTCTTACCTCGATATATTAACCTATCCTTAACGATGTTATACACAGTAGAATCAATTTACATTCGTATTTGAAGCTGAAATGTTTAAGCCTTCGCATGTCTTCGCATGTCTTAGCTTTTTCGTTGCATTGCTACTTTTCCATAACTGTCTTAGCCTTTGCATATCTTTGCTATAACAAATAAACATATGTCATGAACATAACAAATAAACATATGTATATTTGTGTGTCATGGAGTGACAGAGCTTGTGTCAAAACACTACATATATATATAAATCGTTCTTAGAATGTGCAATGAATACTTTGTGTTTCTATATCATATTTCACTTTACGTTTATAGAGTTTTAATTCTGAACACAGAATAAAAAAACACACCTTTGTAAGTATGATTAACCAATTCACTCTTGTTCAGTATTGTAGAGTAATCAGATAGCTTTATTAAAGTTATTATTGCATAATTCCTTTGTTATACTAAATTTAAACGTAATTTATTCGACGACTTGTAAATGCTTTAATGTATTCTAGTGTGTAAAACAATGTAATGAATATATTCTACAAACACCCATGTACATAATCTGTTACTTGCATTCAGAAATCACTGTAGAAAAGTTAAAGATGCATTTAAAAAAAAGTTAACATTTCTCTTCAGTAAACAAGGAAGTAAAGACGATGTCACGAGACAAGCTTAAGTTAACGTGCTTAAACCATTTTAATCTTTCAGAGTCATCTGATCGGGTTTGACTCTGGTCGACAGAATTTCGATTATTTTTATTTAACTTTTTTAACTTCAACAAACTTAACATATTACGGTTGAAATACAAGGTAAGTAACAATGTTTACACATAATTGAAGCTATTTTTAAAACTAACATTTCATGAATAAGAATATTTATTATTAATATCTTAAAACTCCTACTTATCCAGTAAAGAAAGCTTCGTTTTGTTACTAAATAGAATTTGTTTTTTTGTTAATTTCGCACAAAGCTACTCGAGGGCTGTTTGTGCTAGCCGTCCCTAATTTATCAGTGTAATACTAGAGGGAAGGCAGTTAGTCATCACCACACACCGCCAACTCTTGGGCTACTCTTTTACCAACGAATAGTGGGATTGACCGTCACATTATAACGCCTGCACGACTGAAAGAGCGAGCATGTTTGGCGCGACGAGGATGCGAATCCGCGAATTACGAGTCGCACGCCTTAACACGATTGGCCACTAAGTAGAAATCAGTTGATGTATTATCTTGTCTTACTCTTTGTAAAGATGTAACATATTACAGTACTTATCAATTTTAGTGATTTTGAAATATGGATTTCTATCTTGATAAAATAATGTAGACACTATTTCTAATCCTATTTGTTTACTTTCTTAGAGTCCTTGGTTGTAGGCTTCACAATATAACTTTTTAGAGTCCTTGGTTGTAGGCTTAACAATATGACTTTTTTAGAGTTCTTGGTTGTAGGCTTCGCAATATAACTTTTTAGAATCCTTGGTTGCAGGCTTCACAATATAACTTTTTAGAGTCCTTGGTTGAAGGCTTAACAATATGACTTTTTAGAGTCCTTGGTTGTAGGCTTCACAATATAACTTTTTTAGAGTTCTTGGTTGTAGGCTTCACAATATAACTTTTTAGAGTCCTTGGTTGTAGGCTTAACAATATGACTTTTAGAGTCCTTTGTTGTAGGCTTCACAATATAACTTTTTAGAGTTCTTGGTTGTAGGCTTCACATTATATTGTGACGATTCCTATTTTATCCTTTACAAATCAACTGTTTTTTCACTAATTCTTAAGTTTATTCGTGTCCATTTATGAAGAATCCAGTTTATATCACTTACGTGCATATGCATTCAGTTAAATGTTCAGTGTTTCAACCAGTTTACTGGTCCACCCCCGTCACAACAACCACACTGAACTTATTCAAAATAAATTATAAATGTACAGAAATAAATAAAAACATGTACTGATATCCAAAAAAAAGTGATAAGTAGTTTAAAGCATAGATTGTATCATCACAGATTTAAAGATCAGCTTCCATCAGTGTCCTAGTGTAATGTAACAAATTATGAGCAGCAATAAAGCAATCTTTTCATAATGGAATATTTATTCTGGGATTAAAGCAAAGTGTATTGTAAACAGATGCAACAACTTGCTTACCATGTTAGGCCTACATGACGCACAGCGGTATGTCTCCGGATTTACAACGCTAAAATCACGGGTTCGATTCCCCTCGGTGAGCTGAGCAGATAGCTCTTTGTGGCTTTGCTATAAGAAAAACACCCAACACACCCTACATGACGCAGATGCATATTATTCAACAGCTTATTGTGAGCAAGTCTTTCCTAGAATAAAGCGACAGAAGTAATGAATGCCAAGTGGAAGACAGTGACACATTTAGTGTAACTCGCTAGTTACCGACAACAATTACAACTGTTACATTAACAAGAACTATTTATAAATATCAATACCTATATGCTAATAAATATGGAATGTGCGCTTATAATTTCAATTAAGTATAAGAAATAGTGGAAAAAAAACCCATCATAGTCTGAGTAAATAAATCTACTGTGGTGATCGTCCATTGTTAAAACATTGTCGAGAAAATCCACGTAGAGACAGCAAACCCGAGTAACAATGAAAAATAGCTCGTGGAAGTTTTCATTTACAGTCTTTAGATAAGTCTTATGTATTCTTAATGTTAATTTTTATCCGTCATCAAGTAGATCCTATGCCTTCTTGACCCTATCCTACCAATGCCTTCTTGACCCTATCCTACCAATGCCTTCTTGACCCTATCCTACCAATGCCTTTTTGACCCTATCCTACCATCTTCAGAGATATCCCATGTATACTTGACCCCAATTTGTTGCCGTCTGCAGATAGATGGTGTAAATTCTTCATCCTAATCTGTTGCCATATTCATATAGATTATGTATTTTCTTAATTCCAATATGCTGTTTTCTTCAGACAGATTCTGTTGTTTTTTTATCGTAATCTGTTGCCGTCTTCAGACAGCTCCTATATCTTATCGATGGTAATCTCTTTCGCTCTTCACTCCATCGGAATATTTTCAGTATTGGAATCTACATTAAAAGTGAACGTTCTTTTTCTACTTTATTCTAAATTCTTTAGTGTACTAACTGGATCCTATTATATTATGGTTTTAGAACAGTATTCTGACTTTAGGATATTGTATATCCTGTGTACGTTTCCAGACATCTCTGACAGAGGGAATATGTACGTGTATATATACGTTATATGGCTATGTGTTATATTCTGGTATCCGTTGTCAAAAAAAAAAAAATATGGGCTAGTTTCTTTCATTTTATATTCTTTAGTTTTAAATATTTTGTTTCTTCTTGAAAAGAGATAGTTTATAAAGTTCATTTTCATACTGTAAGGGTGGTTTGATGTATTGTTTGTGCATTTATTCATATCTGTGGTGGTGTTTTGAATTAAGCACAAAGCTACACAATGAACTATTTGTGCTCTGCCCACCACGGGTATCGAAACCAGGTTTTTAGCGTTGTAAGTCAGCAGAAATATCTATGAACCACTGGGGGGGGGGCATCTCTGTGGGTTTATGACGTTTGTTTTTATACTGTTAGGGTGGTTTGATGTATCGTTGGTGCATTTATCCATACCTGTCGGTTTATGTTACTCACAAACATAAAGATACTATATTTTAAATTAGTTGGTGCATTTATCCATATCTGTTGGTTTATGTTACTCACAAACATAAAGATACTATATTTTAAATTAGTTGGTGCATTTATCCATATCTGTTGGTTTACTTTAATGCGTGCATTGGTAACAGTTACGTGAAAAACTGTGTGTAGCTTAGCACATAGCTATAGAACAGGTTATCATTGCTCTCTGCCCACAGCAGGAATAGAAACCTATATTTCAATGTTGTTAGTTCTCAGACTTACTGTTCACTCACCATGGAATACGTGAAGTAACGTGAGTTTCATATATATATATATATATATATATATATATATAAATATAGCGATAAATTTCGATAAAGAACGATAAATTAATTAGTAATTAGTATATAGGCATAAAAATGTTACTAATTAATAATTAGGCTTAGGTTGTTGCAAAAGTTACAGTAATCATGATAACGCTAGATAATTGATCGCTACAACCTAACTGTAAGTACCTGAGTTTCATTTATCTCAAGTAGTAGACAGAGTTCCTGCCAACAAATTATCAAAACTGTACTTCACATTTAGCATAATAGCTACGTTTTCACTAGAAACTTAATTTGTATTTATAAGAAAAAATTAGAAACATTGCTAACGAGAAACCATGAACTAACGACTAATCTGCTTATATGAGTGGTTAGATTTATTTATTTTAGAGTATTCGCGCTAAAAAGCCACACAAAAGCTATCTGCGCATAACAATTACCAATTTTGAGCCTATGAACTAGGAGAAATGTATCCAGACAAAAACACTAATCGCCAACTCTTTTACTACTTTTGACTGATAGTAGAAATTGTCTGTCATTCTTATAACTCTTCCATATCCCCGAAATGTGGAGCACATTTTAAAGCAACAGAACGTGACCCCTGAACTTTAAAATTCACATTTTGATCGTACTTACTAATAGACACGTGCTTGGCCAAGTTTTAAAATTATATTTATAAAATATTTATATTAGTTATATTTTATAACTAATTACTTTACACAGAAAATGGGCTGTTTTCGGTTTAGAAATAAAAATACACGAAAGATTTGAAACTACATTTGTAATAAATATGAGTGGCTGTCTTTTCATGTTGTATGTGTTAACACATCAAAATCATGCCAAAAAAAAAGCTTAAAATCTTTATTATACGCCTATTGCATTAACACTTACAATATTTTACACTTGTGTTTTATCAGAAATTGGCTTTCAAACTGGTAATCATCTTGGTAGTAGCACACACCAACTAGATTTTAGTAAACACTGCTGAATTAATGGTGTCTCTAAAATGGACAATATAACAAATAGTATAAACTTCTTTCACTTAGGAAGCTTTTATTGAAACAAGAAATAATATATTTTTATATTCGACCCTGTTTAAAGTAAGATAATTTTAAAGTTCATAATTATAGCAAAACTTTGAACATTTACAGTTCTATACGAACCAAGGACAACGAAAACGTTTTCACTATTAAATTTTATGAGTTTTCGTGGGTATTTTGCAGAAGTATCAAGTTAAACTTAGTGGGCGCTTCTGTAATATGTATGTAGCACACTCATACACACACACAACAATGAGAATATTGCAGGCTTTACACGTTTGAACTCGTATTACACAAGATGGTTGAAAAAGGACTCAAATGATTTCGTGCGCCATCTACCGGATAAAAGTGTACACAAGCTTGTGAGTTTTGTTTTTATAGAGACAAGTGAAAACCAGTATAATGGAAACAAAAACAAAAAAAAACGGTACAAATAATCAAATTTATATTATCGAATTTCTACCATCTTACAGTCAATTACAAATTTATCACAAATAAGTGTTAAACATTTTCCATTTGGTGAATAATTGCATTTTCTGAAATGTACCTATTACTTCGGTTAGGGTATCGCTGAGATTTGTTAACCCTATTTTAATCAACAAAGTTTATTTAAAATCTAACGTTAAAAATACATCACAGTTCTTCACAAATGTAAAGATATTATATTTAAAACTGTGTTAGTTTTTTGCACTAATAAAACCAATACATTCAACAATTATAATATATGTATTTACATTTCACTTAATTTACTACTATTGACTAATTTCAACCTGTTCCCTGCGTATCCGAAACAAAATGATGGCCATCTCCAACATCTCCATTATAAAACAAACCACTGTTTTAAATAACACGTTTTTTTTTTAGATGTAACAGACTGATTAACAGCATACGTACAACACAAAAACTCTGGGGTAAAGAATACGTGTTCCAAGAGGAAAAAAAAAAAAAACAACTCCTATAGAGGTATTATAAAACGTTAACCGCCTAGTGACAATGTATACCGAAATATCCTTCCTCAACAAACTCAAATACCAGAACTATTACCTACTTCCTTTGTAAGTTCAAGACAGTCAGTTGACCACAGTATAAAACGAATATCTAATGTAATATTGAACTTCTAAATTTCAATATATAAGCGCTTTATAAAGTATCTAATGTATAACAAACCAAACAATATTTCAACTAGTTGTTCCAAAGACATATTTAGGAGATAAAGAACAGAAACGAAAAATTTGTACTGCCAGTAGTGATTAGATGTTTCTGTGTATAAATACACCAGTTCACCAAAAAGGTTCAATGTCTTTAATCTGTTTCTGTGTATAAATACACCAGTTCACCAAAAAGGTTCAATGTCTTTAATCTGTTTCTGTGTATAAATACACCAGTTCACCAAAAGGTTCAATGTCTTTAATCTGTTTCTGTGTATAAATACACCAGTTCACCAAAAGGTTCAATGTCTTTAATCTGTTTCTGTGTATAAATACACCAGTTCACCAAAAAGGTTCAATGTCTTTAATCTGTTTCTGTGTATAAATACACCAGTTCACCAAAAAGGTTCAATGTCTAAGTTACAACTACTAATTTTGTACCAGTACTTTGGTCTATCAAAACTAATGCAGACAAATGATTCACTTCGGTCTTTCACATCAAAAGAGAGCCCTCTATTGATACCTGTTTGTAATACTTCTCTCTCTATCAGAGCGAAAATAAAACATTTGCGTGCAATACAGTTAATCCTAATTTTTGATATGCATACATATATTTTCACAACAATAGTTATCGCATTTACATTGTTAAAAGAATTATTTATTCACACTAACTAAACACATTTTTGAGGCTATAGAATTAAACGCTTATGTTTCTCAATAGCGAAGTTAGCACAAAACAAGTCATTCAAAAACAAACAAAGTCACGACTAAAATCACACTGATTTCATGTAGTTTCATAGATATTTCTACATAGTTTTACACCACAGTTTTCTCTGGAACAGATTAACATCACCAACATAGTTTAGCAACAGGTCGTCTTTTAAAGTGTCGATATGCGCCGACAGATAGGTCTACAACCACAGCTACAAGGCCCGTCATTGTAAGGTAGAAGGTATTCAACTCGTAACTTTTACGTAGTAGACTTCTTTTTTGTCTTTGGTGGAAGAGGTGGTTCCTTGGGTTCCTTTCCGATGCCTTTTGGGGGCAGTGGAGGCTTCATCCGAGGATCCGGAACCTTCCCCAATTTGACGTCATCATACATGTCAGCGTATAGCATGTCGTCACTTATGTCTGGTCTGAAAGGCTGGGGAAAGTAAACAGATAAACATATATCAATAAACAATCACGAATGAAATAAATAATAACTTAGTAATGAAGCACGTGAAGAGATATTATTATTTAAATAATACGTTAACAATATAATGTGATGTAACATTCAACAACACGAGGCAACAGCGCATGTAATATATAACACCAGTTCTATTTTAGGTTGATCTTTCTGAAATTGTTCGCTTTAAAGTAAAAAAAAAAAAGAGTTTTCTATTTCTTTTTTAAACTGTAAACTTATTCAAACCTGCCAAAATGGTTCAGTCTCTTGACTTTAATATTACACTATGTAACAAAATGTTTACTTTTACTTGTTCCTGGACAGAAAGTGTTATTTCTTAATTGCTTATGCATAAAGTAAATGGAAAATACTTATTTTTCTCTTTAAACTTTGCTTTTGTGACCTGGGAGCGTATAACGAAAACTTGATGTGAGACTATATTTGGGGGCTGATACGTGAAAGTGATTTACATTACAGTCGCAAATCTCGAAAAACTGATCACTTCTAAACATTTCTGTATAACTTGAGTATAAATACATGTAAATCTTGATTCATATGTTGTTTTATTCAGACCTTATGTGAACGAAAATGTGTACATTTGCCCGTTTTTTACATAGAAAATAGGTTGATTTCTAAATTTCATTATTCAAGTCACAATAGCAAAGTTTGAAGGGAATAATGACCATTTTCTGTATTTTTAGAACATAAGTTATTAAGAAATAACACATACTATCCAGGAACAAAATTTGTGTTACATAGTGTTATTAGTATATGTATTATCAATCATACAATCACTGCTTCATAGGATTATCTTCCTTGTGTAAGCGTAACAGAAATACAAGTTACTAGCGAAAATTGGACCATATGTACATAATTTAAAAGAAGTACATAAAAAATAACACTCATTCTCTGGGTATTATTCATCACTTATAACGTAAACCCGACACCTAATGGCAATATTCACTGAGACAACCTCGATTCACATAACGTTGGTACCAGAACAAGAGAAGCAACTTATAAATTAACGAAATAACTTTATCGAACAAACAAATTAGTAGGAACTTGGAATATCAATAGACATGAAAGGTAAATCTGATTGAAATACATAGAATCATCGGTCAGGTGCCATCGGCCATAAATCCAATAACATCTCGAAGGACTTTCTTCGGAAATTTAACTTCTCCTAAATTTATATTCTAAACTATTAATATAAAATTATGTTGTTGTTGTTTCTTAAATTCTGAATATATTATAGCTAACAAAACTCAAAAGTGGAGCATGTCATTACTTGAATCTACATCTGTGAATACTTCAAGGGCTATGATGACACAAGCCAAGTAACCAATCATGGTTATATACCAAGAACTAACAATTATAATTTACAAGAAAATAACATCTCATAAGTTTCATTCTGACCACAAAGTAATGAATAATCCTGGAATGTAAGTTTATCAAAAGGTGAGCATATTTAGATATTCTAGAACCGGATATTTTTAACAGTGTGATCTAATTACAGTATAAAATCCTAAAGGATGTATAAACAACCATGTCCATTTCCTTTTGTATTCTTTACTCGTTTTATGTACATTGTAACCGATCGTAAATATACGTTGTGCTTGTTGATTGCTTTCTGTTTGTTTCTTTGTTTTTGAATTTAGCACAAGGCTACACGAGGGCTATCTTTGCTAGCCGTCCCTAATTTAGTAGTGTAAGACCAGAGGGAAGGCAGCTAGGCATCACCACACACCGCCAACTCTTGGGCTACTCTTTCACCAACGAATAGTGGGATTGACCGTCACATTATAACGTCCCCACGGCTGAAAGGGCGAGCATGTTTGGTGCGACCCTCAGATTATGAGTCGCACACCTTAACCCACCTGGCCATGCCGATCGCTTTCCGAATAATTTTCGTTGGAATGTAAAATAAACTTCACGATATCTGTTAAGCTGTTGGATACTTTATAAAATATAATTTTAATTGAAGGATAATTTATATCTTATAGTTTATACATTTTGCCCTCCTTAGGCAAACTTATTCTTCGTCTTAAATTAACTTTTAAACTCAGTATTATCTCACGTTAACTTATATTTATCTGATTAATTTTTATAAGAAAACTAGACCTCATAAGTTAAGACTTCTCTGACATATATAATATTATTTGATAGATACAACAGCCGGTAACAAAAATTCGTTTAACCATTTTTGTAGTTTACTAGTTTATGTACGATCGTGTTTAATGCAATATTTCAATTAATTTTAACTACATTTAAACAATCGTAATTTAGTAGTGATTATACCTGTTAGGTTATTTCTAGAAGTATCTAAAAATGATTATGTATGTTTGTCTTTTTCTTATAACAACGCCACATCGGGCTATCTGCTGAGCCCACCGAGAGGAATCGAGCCCCTGATTTTAGCGTTGTAAATCTGTAGTTACCGCTATACTAACGGGGGCTAAAATGTTTTTAAAACTTCCTAATTACGGTTAGTGGGGACCGTAATGCAGACTAAGTTTCCGAAATTATACGTTCGGCATAAAACATAACTTTAATAGATTTAATATATTAGCAACCATTCTGTACAATAGCATACCTTAGTTCTGTTACTTCTGGTATATGATACTCTAGAACACTTGTCCTCAATAGAAGATTCACAAGAAGCTCTGAAGTGCCCTTAAAAACACCTTAATCTTTATGTACATATATGATTTAAAATATATAGTCTAAGCCAGGGGTTCCCAACCTTTTGGCACTTGCGACCCCTTACCTAAAAGTTTGAAACCCATCTGACCCCCTACTTAGGGCTTACTATCAGCAGCTTAATTTTTCTTTTATTTTCTGTGAAGGAGAGGGAAAGAAACATCTAAAAAAATATTTAAAATTCTGTAATTACTTATTAGCAAATTAAATTACATTGGTCCAACCTGAATTCACAAAAAGAACATACATTTCTTAAAATAATATTAACATAGGTTTGAACAACTATCCAACCCAGCTAGTGAGATGCCTGATGTTGCATTTCAGCAGCAAGCTTTGAAATTCGTGGCCGACCGTTTGTTAGAGCCAGTCTCATGTCATCTCCAACATCCAATCTGTTCCTATTCTTTGTTTTTATATTGACAAGAGTGGAAAATCCTGCCCTACACAAGTAGGTAAAAGCAAATGGAACAAGGACACGTAAAGCTATGATGCTGACTTTGGAGTATGACTGATACATAGCGCACCAGAACTGAGTCACGGATTTCACCTTGAAGATATCACGAGCTGAAGAGTCATTCCTTAGATCCAGAAATTCATCTTGGATATCATCTGGGATGCTGGATACATCAAGTTCAGTACAAAATGGGTTCCTTACCAGGGCCTCCTGTTCCTGTGATAGCTCAGGGAAGTAACGCTCGACTTCCTTTTCTAGAGACTGAAGATGTTCGGTAATCTCATCCTTGAGGAACTGATCCAGTTGGATCTGAGACTCATCCGTCACTCCACAAAGTTTTTCAAACATAGCGATGTTTCCAAGATTGGTTTTCCGACGCCAGTTCTGCAGTTTGGAAACAAAGGCCCGAAGACTATCTTGAAAAAGAAGAACATGTGTTTCCCTTCCTTGAAGCTTCAAATTGAGCTTGTTCAGCTGGTCAAAAATGTCGGCTAGGTACGCAACCCATTTATTCCATGCTTCATCTTCAAAGTGAGCTACAAGATCTTTCCTTTCTTGAGTCTCCAGGAATAGCTTTATTTCATCTTTCATTTCAAAAACACGATTAATAACGTTTCCTTTCGATAACCAACGTACTGCTGTGTAGAAGAGAAAGACTTCGTGGTCAGCATTCATGTCTTTGCATAGTTCTTTGAATAGGCGAGTGTTGAGTGCTTGAGTCTTCACATAATTTACAATTTTAATTACAGATTCAAGCACTTCCTGCAGAGAGCAGGGAGAGTCTTACTGGCGAGAGCATATCGGTGAATCATGCAGTGGATGCCCTTTGCTTGAGGTGCTAGCTTTTTCACTCTCGACTGGAATCCTGATTTCGATCCCAGCATAGCCGGTGCCTTATCCGTAAAAACCCCACACACGTTTTCCCATTGAAGATCTTCGTCTTGAAAAAAAGTTGAAACTTTTTCCATGACATCATCAGCTGTTGTTGTGGTTTCAAGTGCACTGCAGAATAAGAATTCGTCTTTGATGTCACCTGAATTAATGTATCACACGAAGACAAGCAACTGAGAACATGAACTTACATCTGTTGACTCGTCGAGCTGAAAGGAGAACAAAGGGGAACCCTTGATTTCAGTCAAAACCTGTTCCTTCACATCCATAGACATTTTAGAAATGAGCCTCTGTATAGTATTATTTGACAGGGATACTTGCTGCATCGTCTTTGCACTGGCTTCTCCAAGAATAAGATTTACTGCTTTCATCATGCAGGGTTTAAGAAGTGTTTCTCAATCGTGTGAGACTTTTTTTGTTTAGCAATTTCGAATGCAATCTCATATGAAGCTTCCACTACGGCTGCACTCTGCTGCTGAAACGACCCACTTCTATCGATTCTTTGGCTGTTAAGACACCGTTCATGCCGTTTGAAGAAATCCAAACCCTTCTTTGCGTGTTCTGGATGTTTCGTCTCGAGATGACGCTTGAGTTTTGATGGTTTCATTGACTCTGCACTCAGGACAGCATGGCACAAAACACACTGTGGTTTCTCGATGCCGTCGTTGGCGAGCACAGTGGTGAAGCCAATGTTGAGGTAGCATTCTGAGTACCTGAGCCGTTTAGCCATGGACACAACTCACCTCTACTGCTTACATATCTCCTTGTTAAAATAAAATAAAATGTTGAATAATGAACGCTTTGGCAACTGTAGATCTTACACTGACTACTTGTGGGGGGTGCAGGTAGAGTAATGATGGGGTAAGTATTGGGAGGGAAGGGAGCGTGGCCAGTCGCGCGATTTGTCACCCACCAATCAGCAACGGACATGTGACTCACGTGTCGACAGGTAGAGTAATGATGGGGTAAGTATTGGGAGGGAAGGGAGCGTGGCCAGTCGCGTCATCCACCAATCAGCAACGGACATGTGACTCACGTGTCGACAGCGAGCACACACACTTAATCACAGCTAAACAGACACACAAGCATACGTACATGCGCATGCACTCACATACTTGCTACTCACTGGTACACACGTACATACAGTTGCAGACACATACACATTCACACAGGCACATTCACTCACAGGCACGCATACATACACCCATAATATCACCTAATGACATTGAACTAACGTAGCACACGTTTTGCTTTGCACCGAAACAAAAAAAATGTAAGAGCATGAAAATGTAATTGATTAAATAAAGTTAATGTTATCCCAAGCTACTTCTAACAAGGCTACGCGACTCCCCCCTGACAAGGCTACGCGACTACCCTGCCAAAGCTTTGCGACCCCCCTGCCAAGGCTTCGTGACCCACCGGTTGGGAACCCCTGGTCTAAGCTCTAGTATTTTGGTAGATCTGTTCCGGGCTCATTCCTTGATAGATTACTATGGAGTTAGATCGGGGTTTTCAAGGAATTCTCTCCTGTGAAACGTCTCCTGAATTTAAGAAACCGAAATCCACCGCTCAAGAAGATGTTTATCTGAAGTAGTTCATGTGTGAACATTTATTTATTAACTCCATTAACGTTGTTAAGAGTTACAGCGGCAATATGAACTAGAATATCAACCTAATAGGAATGATTTATAACACTTATTTATATAAATGATATGTTTGTCACTCCGGAAATTCTCTCATTCGTTCCTCGATCAAACGCTACAAATCTGATATTGTTCGAAAGACCTTTGTCAGGGAACTCCAGATTATACGTTGGTTTTTTCCATCCAAATTTACTTTACTTGTTCTTTGCTTAGATTGAGTGCTCAATGTAACGAGTGTGCTGCATGATGTAATTATGTATTTGTCATCACGTGACGACTGGATTCAAGTGCCTTTTTATTTTAACTCTAATTTGTAACCCGTTTACTCCGCGTGTAATTGCTCAAAGCTTAACATTAAACTAACATAATTGCAACTGGTTCCCTCGACTTATTTAGATTTAAAATACAAGTGCAGAATCTGCAAACACGTATTCAGGCGTTTCTGTAAATAAGCTAAGTTTGCCGTCATTACAATTTTACGTTTACTTACTTTGTAATAACGCAGCTTCGATTTATTTCATAGACTGCCATAAACGCTTATTAGCTGCTTGTACTTTTTTCAAATAAACTTATCTCTACGCGTATTTGTTTGTCAGACCGTGTAAACGTTTTTCAAACATACCAGAGTTTATTGAACTAACACATAATACCTGCAAGAAGCTGTAGCTAAAATTCCGTGTGAAAAATGATATAATTACAAAAATTCAAAAGAAAGGCATGAAAAATACCGCAAATATTTCGCGGATGGCAGACACTGAAAACATAAATCATCTCTTTTTGAAGAAAGAAATGTTTGTACTGTGTTACCAACATGATATAGATAAGACCGGGAAGGATATCCAATACTTGCTGACTTTTAAACTAGGTTGGCTAATCGTATTATCATTTGGATGAGTTCTTATGTGTGGTTCGTATCCTATTATTTTCGTATCTTTCCATTTCATTGTATGGCCGTTTATTTAGACGTAATGAACGAATGAAAACTGGGTTTTAAATTATTATTATACCCTTTTATAAGGGTAGTGGGTTCGAATCTCGTCACCGAACATACTGGTCCTTTCAACCCTTCTAGCCTAAAATTAGTGGCTTCCTTCCTTCTAGTCTATCACTTCAGAATTATGGTAGGCTAGAACAGCTAGTCCTCGAGTTGCTTTGTGTTAAATCTAAGACAATTATATCTGTAAATACGTCAAAGAAATAAAAATATCTAGAAGAACGGAAACCACTCAAACAGCCAGTTGATCCTAACTGTAACGAGGGTGATCCAGGTTTAAATCTTACGAGGGAGATCCAGGTTTAAATCTCACGAGGGTGATCCAGGTTTAAATCTCACGAGGGTGATCCAGGTTTAAATCTCACGAGGGTGATCCAGGTTTAAATCTCACGATGGTGATCCAGGCTTAAATCTTACGAGGGTGATTCAGGTTTAAATCTCACGAGGGTATCCAGGTTTAAATCTCACGAGGGTGATCCAAGTTTAAATTTCACGAGGGTGATCCAAGTTTAAATCTTACGAGGGTGATCCAGGTTTAAATCTCACGAGCAGTGATCCAGGTTTAAATCTTAATCTCTACACATAAATATTTTTATTTGCTGTCCTAAAGACGAGAACAAATCAGAAGAATAAGCACATGACACACATTAATTAGTATCTGGTATTAGTGTAAAAAAATTAGTGATTGGTTTAAAATTATATTTAGGCATTCTATAGACATGACAATAAAATTACAGAAACACATTGATTTACTTTACTACGAAAATTATATATAAATTGTTTGTTTGTTTTTAGTTTTGCGCAAAGCTACACAACGACTAGCTGTCCCTAATTGAGCAGTGTAAGATCAGAGGTAAAGCAGCTAGTCATCACCGCCAACTCTTGAGCTACTCCTCTACCAACAAATAATGGGATTGACTGTAACATCATAACTCCCCACAGCTGAAATGGCGAGCATTCTTGGTATAACGTGGATTCGAACCCGCGATTCTCAGAGTACGAGTGGTTACACCTGACCCTGCTAGGCCACAAAAGAGTAGGAAGATAATTAACACGAAAGTTATAGCTGTCACTTCATTCAGATATAGTCATAACAGTAAATGTACGAGGAAACGGACATTAAAATACCTCAGTCATTAAGTTTAATGCAACCGTTTAAAAACTAAAAACAATCGTGTGAAATAAATTAACAAGTTCAAACAGGACATAGTGAATAAAGTAGTGGTAAAAAAATAAGATAACAGAAAAACAGTGGAATTTGTTGGCTCAATATCAAGTTAAGACTAATCAATATTTTAACTCTACTGAATTTAGTATAGGAAAAATAAAGAACATTAGAATCTATCTGGTTGTTAGTATTCATTAATAAAAATAATACCCTACATTTTACATTAAATAGATAGCATAGCTTCATATATTTAGGCCTAACATTTAAGGGTCGGCGAGTCATTAAAAAACAAATATTTATATATAACGAAAATAAAACCGCTAAACGCTAAAGCAAAATTATTCTCTCACCAATAATATCAATTATAAAACTAAAAAATAAGTTATTTAAATATTTTTTCTTCACTTCAAAAGACAATTTTAATTTCAACTCCAGTTTAAAATTCATAATCTTCTGGACAGCGTATTATAATGAATTCGTAGACGTTAATAATAGGAGACAGTAACTTGAGAGATCGAACATTCACTCACAGCAAGAGAACGTTAGATTTCAATTAATCTTCAGGGGAAGCTCGCTTTGTTTCTGCATGTGTCATAAAACATTTTATATCTTTAATCTAAAGAGTTCAATATGCAAATTTGCCTCATTATTTTGTGCAGACAATAATATCCGGTAACATAAAAAAGTAAATATTCATAACGAAAAACTAATAGTTTAATGTATCAATCTTTCAATATTTCGCCCTCTATAAACTTGTTAATAAAAGTAATTCATTCAGTGCGATAATGGTTCTCTCTTTTAATTTTCATCAATGATTTTAAAGCGCACGTGGCACATAATATTATGAACTTTATTTTTCAATAATGCAATTCTCATTTAAATACAAATCACACAAATCTGATATTGTTTTGTTTGTTTGTTTTTTTGAATTTCGCACAAAGCTACTCGAGGGCTATCTGTGCTAGCTGTCCCTAATTTAGCAGTGTAAGACTAGAGGGAAGGCAGCTAGTCATCACCACCCACCGCCAACTATTGGGCTACTCTTTTACCAACGAATAGTGGGATTGACCGTCACATTATAACGCCCCCACGGCTGAAAGGGCGAGCATGTTTAGCGCGATAGGGATGCGAACCCGCGACCCTCAGATTACGAGTCGCACGCCTTAACACGCTTGGCCATGCCCTCTAGCGCATTTAGCCCTCGTGTGGCTTTGCGCGAAATTAAAAAACAACAAACAAACCTTCTGATTATGAGTGATCGATAAATATTCCTTTATTCATATTAATATAATCCGCTAATCTGTATTGATTGAAGCCACATTAATTCCAGTATTTAGATTCTTAAAACTCATTATTTTGTGATCTACATACTATAATATACTAAACCACAATATTTCAGGGTCTCAAAAACATTTTTTATCACTTAAATAAATCGCGATACAGGTTTTCACGTATGATCTTAGAATAACTGAGGGGAGGCGAAAAAAGAGGTTACTGTAAACAAATATTATTTTTGGATAAGTTTTTAAATTGTTACCCCCAGAATAATTTTCTGTCATCAAAACGAGGGAAAATATAGGAAAATTAAATATAAAACAATAAAGTATTTACATTTTTAGGTTCGGTTTGTTTTTGTTTTCTTTTTAATTTCGCGCAAAGCTACACGAGAGCTACCTGCGCTAGCCGTCCCTAATTTAGCAGTGTAAGACTAGAGGGAAGGCAGCTAGTCATCACCACGGTCAATCCCACTATTCGTTGATAAAAGAGTGGCCCAAGAGTTTGCGGTGGGATTGACCGTCACATTATAACGCCCTCACGGCTGTAAGGGCATGTTTGGTCCGACGGAGATTCGAACCCGCGACCCTCAGATTACGAGTCGAACGCCTTAACATACCTGGCCATGCCGAGCCTTTGAGGTTGGGTAACATAATATGTGGAAGCCTTTTTGAGAATAAACCAAGAAAAGTACTATTTCAAACATGGACTTGAGGTCACATGTGTTGAATTATTTGTAGAATTCAAGTTATGACGTTCGTTTTCTTTTACGTTGTGAAAAGTAAATACTAAATTGAGGATTTAGTTCTATGCTTCCTCAAAAAAAATTCTTTACTGATTTCAAAACAGTTTTATGTTTTTCACCCTATGCGGGACATATCCACACATTTAACGTCACTTACTCTCGTCCACGTGTTCCTCTTCTTTGCTGAACTTCAGTGTGGCGTACTCTGTTGGTGTGTTTTTCTAAAGAAAGGTTTTGTACCGCTATTTGGCAAAGACAAATCGGCGTAGACTAAACCTTCATTATTAGTAGAGAGGAAAAGTTTCTGGAAACGGAACAACACATGCAATCGTTCATAAATCAACAGGTTAATGAACCGTAATATCCTTATTAATAACTGGGATTTACGTGTTAACAGTAATTCAAGCAAAATATTGCAACTCGTTAAAAATGCATGCTATATTAGTAAAAAAAATCTAATTAAACAGGTCTACTCTGCAAACATGTAGGTCTTTATTGAGAAATTATGTTTGAATAACTGACGATTATTGCCGACATATCTCAAAGGCATTTCGAATTTTTATTATTTTTGTTTCATGCTAAAAAATTACCAGTTAATATTGCTATTTTATTTTGGTTAGTTGAAACATTCGTCAGAAAAGATGTTTAATTTTCGAATTTTATGAAGAAGGATAAATCCAAATTATTAAATAATTAATATAATAACTAAAGTAATTAATTTATATAATTAATAACATCTTGTTTAATTTATATATGTAGCATCTTGTTTAAGTTATATATGTAGCATCTTGTTCAAGTTATATATGTAGCATCTTGTTTAATTTATCTGTAGCATCTTGTTTAATTTATATATGTAGCATCTTGTTTAATTTATGTGTAGCATCTTGTTTAATTTATATATGTAGCATCTTGTTTAATTTATGTGTAGCATCTTGTTTAATTTATATATATAGCATCTTGTTTAATTTATACATGTAGCATCTTGTTTAAGTTATATAGGTAGCATCTTGTTTAATTTATATATGTAGCATCTTTTTCAATTTATATATGTAGAATCTTTTTTAAGTTATATATGTAGCATCTTGTTTAATTTATATATGTAGCATGTTGTTTAAGTTATATATGTAGCATCTTGTTTAATTTATCTGTAGCATCTTGTTTAATTTATATATGTAGCATCTTGTTTAATTTATGTGTAGCATCTTGTTTAATTTATATATGTAGCATCTTGTTTAATTTATACATGTAGCATCTTGTTTAAGTTATATATGTAGCATCTTGTTTAATTTATATATGTAGCATCTTTTTCAATTTATACATGTAGAATCTTTTTTAAGATATATATGTAGCATCTTGTTTAATTTATATATGTAGCATCTTGTTTAAGTTATATATGTAGAATCTTGTTTAAGTTATATATGTAACATCTTGTTTAATTTATATGTGTAGCATCTTGTTTAAAGGCAACGAAAGGTTCGAGTTTCATTCAGTCAATAGAAACTTAAGATTTATTTAAAGTTAAGGACAAAGCAACATAATGGGCTGTTTTCTGTCTACCACAAGTATCGAATCTCGGTTTGTAGCGTTGCAAGTCCGCAGACATGTTACTGTACCACTTGGGAGAGAGCGCAGAATTGTAATGAATGTTTTTATTCAGTTATATCGTTTTTCCTTATCTATCGCACATGAATTTTTTTTCTTCAACTTTGGAATCCATTGCGAAAATTTTATTAGGTACATAGTTGAACATATAAAAATAGTTTTATATAGTTTAATTAACAAGCTGATTTTATAACCGTTTGTTCCAACATTATCAAAACTACGACCAGCCTAATACTTTCAAAATAATATATTTAAATAAACGGTAAAGTATAAGAAAATTATTATCTCAAAACCAAATCTCTTCATTAGTTCATTTTATACGATTTTATCATTTGATACATATGTATACACAAAGCTAGTTTTCCGTTATTTACGCACATATAGATTGATGATTTTGATTTATATTCAAATCATCTCAATAAATGGTAGGTGTACTGGTAATATGTTCCAACTAATGAAAACGTGTAATAAGGAGTTAAATAGTATTGAACGTGTAATAAGGAGTTAAATAGTATTGAACGTGTAATCAGGAGTTAAATAGTATCATTTACAGATACTAAACCTGGATGGGTGTTCCAAGTATATTTGTATACTATAAACTATTTTTTTTTTTTTCATGTCTGACTTCCTTTTCGTGGATCAAAGATCATATACATTCTGATTTACGACCTTTCCAAGAGGTATTATAAGTTGAGGCGATACAACAACAGGAAAATTAATGGTTACTGTCTTGAGCTTTCCATTGGTAGGTCGAACTTTCTTAATATTAAAATGTGCGAAGTTTCGCGAACGAGGTAAATTGGTCTGAAATTATTACAGATGTGGAACGGGATTTATTTTGAACATCCGGGTGAATATTTTAATAAGCGTGAATGAAATTAGTTCGTTATAAACTAGGCTCGTGCACTGCTGAAGACGTTGATTAAAATTGATGAAATTATGACATTTTAAAATAAAAAACTTAATATTAATTAATTTTGTAGAAACACGTGCATAATTAATGACGAACTGAAACAGAGGAACACAGAACGAAACCTGTGTTAAACGGTCATAATCTGTCACGTTATTATTCATAAGCTAGTTTATTGGGGCATAATTTATAAACTTAACCAACGGACAAACATGCACTCAAATATTAATTGTTTATTGTTACTTTGTTTGTTTTTCAAGTCTTGTCCCAATACAATTACTTATTTTAGAATATACAAACATAGATTGGTATTAGAAAGAAAGAAAGAAAACATGACATAGATTGGTATTAGAAAGAAAGAAAACATGCCAAAACTAATCCAAACAAATGCTGATTCGTATTTCTCACGTGACAGTTAATTGGATAGACGAAAAGATTTGAGACCGTCACCAGTGTTCACACCAATCAAAACGCTGTGTGGTTTTGATAAGTCAAGTGTATGTTTGACTCTCCGAGAGAGGGGTGGTCAGACAACTGATGGGCACCTTTGTCCAAGTTTGTGGTTCTACAAACGCTTTGTTAACATGAACAACTCATAATTAACATCATTTATTTTAACTTACCCCTTTAGGTTCTTTTTGGTGAAATTTAATATTTTCGTACATGGGCCGGCTTTCTGGTTCTGCCACAGGTGATCCGTTTTCCTTCTTGTCTGCTTCGGTGACGTTTTGATAAACTGGATCACCGTCAGACTTACCTTTCTTGGGAGTGCCAGAACCTATATATCGAAATAATGATAATTTCTTTAAATATTGTTATATTTACCGCTTGCTTCTGATATTCTCAAATAAAAATTTAGCAGTTATTAGTAGCTATTCACCGAAGAGTAACCAGAACTTGATTTAGAATTTTATACATGACCGTAAAGTTTTCGAACTCCCAAGCATTGCACAATAACAAGTTCGTCACACCTTACTAACTATTTGGTTTATGGCGAATTAAGTTTCGTCTAAATTGTGTACAACGACCACTGTCAATAGGTAAGTACATTCTGTTAATAACTTGTAAATGTTTGAGTGTCGGGAAACCTCAATTATAAACGGTTTCTTGTTACATTTGCTTTAGAAAGAGTTCTTATATACAGGGTGGCCCGTATATCCACCTGCCCATCCATATGTTATTATGTTATATTCAATTACGCATGTATTATGAATGTGTTTCTTTTTTGTCAGAGAAATATGGCCGATGTAAGCCCATTTACACTTCTAGAGCGTTTTGTGCATAATATTATGCATCGAGAATGAGGACAGCACACAGATACACTGGATACATAAGATATATGGATGGGTAGGGACTTACAGGCCACCCTGTATTTTGTATATATAATAATTCTTGAAATCAAAGCAACATAAAGGTTGAAAAGCTATACTGAATCTTACTGTTAAACAATAAAGAAAGTTTGGAGCTAGAATAACGTAATACAGATTGAAAGTGAAAAATAAAATAAAAATTAAAATAAAATATTGTACACCAGGTGGTGTACAATAGATAAAACATTTCAAAATTTACTAGTGTAGAATACAGTGCAATAGATTACAAAAGGTGGCATAGTTTAAAATAGAGCAGAGAAGAATAGCGTAAAGTAATCTATAATAGAGCAGAATAAGGCAAACTAAAAAGTTCTTAAAATAAGGTAGACTAAAAAAGAGATCAGAGCACAGAAACATAGATAACAGAGTTGTACAATGTGGATAAATTACAATCGTGTAGAATAGAATGACGTGAATGATATATAGAACATAAAGTAGAATAGAATATATATAATAGAATATTGGAGTAAAATAGATAGAAAAGACAACAATAAAATGTGTACAAAACAGAAAAGTAGGTCATAGCAGTAAAAAAAAGCAGAATATAACGGAGTAAAATAGGGTAAAGTAAGGTAAAATAAAGCAGTGATACAGAGTACAAAAAAGTATAGTAGGATATAGTAATGTACAACACAGAAGTGTAGAGTAAAATAAAGGAAAATAGAGTAGTGTAGAATAAGGAAGTGTTAGAATGAATATTACCAGATTAGTTGAAAATAAAGTACGATAAATTAACGTAAAAGAAGCAGTGTAGAAAAAAGTAAAATACGATAAAGTAGAAAAGACTAAAGCGACTAGAAGATAATTAATATAAAATGAACACAGCAGAGCAGAGACAGTAAAATATTATAACGTACACTAAAGTAGTGAAGAAGAAATGAAACAGTGTATAAATACTGTACACAATATTACACCAATAAAACTAAACAAATACTACTGTAGTATTAGTACCAATCAATTACTGTAGTAGTACTAACCAAACATTACTGTAGTAGTAGTACCAATCAAATATTACTGTAGTAGCACTAACCAAACATTACTGTAGCAGTACTAACCAAACATTACTGTACTAGTAGTAACCAAACATTACTGTAGTAGTAGTAACCATACATTACTGTAGTAGTACTAACCAAATATTACTGTAGTAGTACTAACCAAATATTACTGTAGTATTACTAACCAAACATTTTTGTATTAGTAATAACCAAACATTACTGTATTAGTAATAACCAAACATTACTGTAGTAGTACTAACCAAACATCACTGTAGTACTACTAACCAAACATTACTGTAGTAGTACTAACCAAATATTACTGTAGTAGTAGTAACCAAACATTATTGTAATATTACTAACCAAACATTACTGTAGTAAGAGTAACCAAACACTACAGTAGTAAATCTAACCAAAGATTACAGAAGTAGTAGTAACCAAACATTACTGTAGTAGTAGTAACCAAATATTACTGTTGTAGTACTAACCAAACATTACTGTAGTAGTTCTAATCAAATATTACTGTAGTAGTACTAACCAAACATTACTGTAATAGTACTAACCAAACATTACTGTAGTTGTACTAACCAAACATTACAGTAGTAGTTCTAACCAAACATTACTGTAATAGTACTAACCAAACATTACTGTAGTAGTTCTAACCAAACATTACTGTTGTAGTACTAACCAAGCATTACTGTAGTGTTCCTAATAAACACTACTGTAGTGGTACTAACCAAACATTACTGTTGTAGTACTAACCAAGCATTACTGTAGTGTTCCTAATAAACACTACTGTAGTGGTACTAACCAAATATTACTGTTGTAGTACTAACCAAACATTAGTGTAGTAGTACTAACAAAATATTACAGTAGTTGTACTATCCAATATTACAGTTGTTGCTCTAACCAAATATTACTGTAGTATTACTTACGAAATATTATTGTGGTAATAGTAACCAAATATTACTGTAGTATTACTTACGTAATAGTAACCAAATATTACTGTAGTAGTAATAACCAAACAAAATAAAGTTATTTAAACTCCTAATGCCATATCTGTATTTTTGAAATATCGAAATGAGAAGACCTTTGTTTTAACCCAAATGGTTTTATTGTATGATGTTTTAAACCTGCTGTGTCATATCTGTACGTTTTGGATGATACAGATGAGGTGACAGTTATACTAAAGGTTTGATTTAGGTGTTTGTTATTTTAACCTTTCTGTTCCATATCTGTACGTTTTATATGATACAGATGAGGTGACTGTTATAATAAAGATTTGATTTAGGTGTGTGTCATTTTATCCTTTCTGTGCCATATCTGTACGTTTTCGATGATACAGATGAAGTGATAATTATAATAAAGATTTGATTTAGGTGTGTGTTATTTTAACATTTTTGTACCATATCTGTACGTATTGGATGATAGTTATAATATTGACAGTTATAATAAAGAGTTGATTGAGGTGTGTGTTATTTTAATCTTTCTGTACCATATCTGTACGCTTTGGGTGATACAGATGTGGTGACAGTTATAATAAAGATTTGATTTAGGTGTGCGTTATTTTAACCATACCTATACCTCCGTGAATAAAATTTACCTTGATCAATCTTTTCCCTAATGACATTCAGTCCCTAACAGAAATATTATTAACATATAGTTATTTGAAATACGAACATTTCTTTCTGACCATACTTTTATGTTAGCTATAGATTTGGAACTGTTTCCTTTATTTCTATTGTCCATTGCTTTGGAATATTGGTTATCATTCATTAATTATAATTAATTTAAATAAGAACTATTCATCCACTGAGCTAGACTTAAAGCTTACAAGTTAATTTTACATCATATAAACTATTACTGTTAAATCAGTTTATTATTGGTATTATTAAATGAAAAAAATTAATTATACCTATAGAAACTAAAAGAGACGTTTGAAAGTAAAGAACCAACCGTTTCCTTTCTATTCAACCAGTCTCTCTTAATCACTCTGCAGAACCTAAACTTACATTGTTTTTTTATAATTTCCAACTGACCTCTTTGCAAATGAAAAGCTTCGAAGGCGCAGAAAATTTTACGTAAAAGAAATATAATTATTTTTGTTATTGTACGTTTATTCTAATAAACTAGTTTCAGTTGATTAATAACTTAGATACAATATTCTCTTATAGGTGATTTGAGAAAAATAATAATAATTTTGAAAATAATGCTGAAACCATCGAAAGAAAAAAAAAACAAAATTAAAACTTTATTACCCATCAGATTTTAATTCACGTTTCTTTATAGAGGTTACGCTTTGGACTCTGAATACTTTTATCTAGCTGAAAATTAATTATTTAAAAACAAGTGTACTTATACTTAGAAGTAGCAATCAAGAGTCTATCAGCTATTTCTTAATCTCGTTAAATATAACATACACATATTTGTTTTGGAGTTCTGTGTCTCCTTTTTACGTGGATATGCAAGCAACATTTTTTTTTTTACCTTTCTCAGTCTTTAATAACGTGCGAAAATTTTTCTGGTTAAGCTTGCCCAGCATGTAACAGTCATGTGGTGTTAGCTTATAATTCCGGGATTCAGAAGTTGTGTCTGGTAATTAATCATATATCATGTCTTTGTTATGTATATCTCGATTTCCACTAGTACTAACGAACCTCCTGTATAAATACTTTGCATTTTTGGATGCAGATGTAAAGTTAGAGAGTAGCTAATATTTCTGTAATAGTTTGTAAACACGATTTGTAAAAACACAAATCGGTTTAATAGATATAAGATATTTATCTAATGTTTTCTTTATAACCTTATCTTTTATGGATATTCTCTCATTTATTTCTTATTACGTTACTACTTTATTATGCTTATTACACAGCACGGGTTATTATAATACAATGGTATTCATGTATTTATAGTTGCATGCGTGGATTTCATTAATTAATTTCAGACAGTTTAATTTCAGATTTCTAGACAAATGGATATCTGGAAGCAGTTAAGCTTTCCAAGGTATTATCTCCTACAAATATGAATTAACTTTTAACCTAACTGATAATTAACTTTATTTATATTTTATTTTAATTGACATAACTATAACTTTATGAACGAATAGTAGCTACATACAAACCTGTGTTTCCGTTTTTGAGATTTGGACTTCCGTTTGTATTATAAGGTTTACGAAACCCAGGTTTGGGAACAGGTGTAGCTTCTGCAGGCTGCACACGACCCTCTGGTCTACAGCAAAAACAGAACTCATGCAAAGCCATGTAGAAGGAAATTCTTCACAGTGATTGGTTAAAACACATGCTGTGGTTAAACTTACACAATGTAAGGCTAGAAGAAAGTAAGGCTTCGCAGTGAAACGTGCCTAGTAGTGGAGCCTACTTACAGCGTATTACTAAAAAATTTTAAATGTTTAGTAAAAGCGTATGTATCTACTCAGTTTTAAAACAAGGTTTCAAGACCATGATAATACATAAATACTTAAGGATTTTCAAGACAGTCAAGTTAATACATCGAGTATTTCTATATACATCTTAGGAAGTGAGCCAAAGCGCACGTGCAAATATAAACGTATCTGGTATGTTTCGTTATAGTGAGTTAACAGGTATTTAAATCAAATATCTATTGAGAATAACCCATTTTCAGTAGATTTCTGGCTCAAAACAACGTATCCATTAAAAACTAGTAAAAATGTTATATTTAATGTGCAAGCAACAATTGAAATATCACAATGGTACAGTTATTAATTATAAAATATTGTATGTATTGTGAGTTCCTTGATAACAGTACAAGTTAGGGAGATATTATAGATTAAACATGGGTTTCAATTTCATGATTGTGATTGGATGATTTTATTCACAAAATATATCTCAATTCAATTCGAAAAATCCACTTGAAGTAGAGACGACTAATATGGATATTACAGTAGCAGAGTTAGGGGTCAAGTTTAGATAGCCACTATGTTGAACACTTTTATTCCAGATACCAAACAAGTAACAATGTTTCAACCTACGGTCATTATCAGGTTAGGAATATTTTAATCTAAGTATTGATTCCGATATATTAACCTTAATACAGATGGATCTCGTAAGACATGTTTCTTGTCATACCTTTCTACTTTAATACAGATGAATTTCGCTTGCTATATCTTTCTTTGTTCCATCTGATCGACATTAAATAATTTTGACCTGACCCTGAACGATTGACATTCTTTTCCTATAATGAATGCGTTTTCAGTGGTCTTTCTTTAGGGCACAATAACAAGTAAATGCGAAGACAGCCTTCATTATTCTACACCCGTAGGAATTTTGGTGTTCAGAGAGGAAGTGACTAATATCTTCAACTGAAATACGATCAAACATATCACGCGGTTTCTTTGTTTGTCATGATCAAACACAGCTTGGATTCGTTCGTTAAATTATGGGGCGATAAATCATATAAGTACACTTCGCCACACGTTGGAAATATAAACCTATACAAGAATATAGTAGATTAAATAACAACCTTAATTCAGTTTCACGTCTTCTCTCCTCTCTAAAGTCCTTGTATGTGATTGGACTAAAAGTAATTGTAATATTTGGTAGAGGATATAATAGTTTACCTCTATTATTATAAAGTGTTACAACAAAATTATACTTGGTTGTATTTATCAATAAAAGTTTACCAGGTGGCAAGGAACCATTTTATAAAATCAAAACACTCACGCTTATAATACATTTTAATGAAAACTTATCAGTGTTCAACTTTCATTTCTATCATTCTATATATATTTAGTCAAGCTCTATTGCTCACTTCGTGTCCGTGTAAAAGTAACATATATTTTAGATGGGTGCATGAGTGAAAGGGAACTTATTCGTCAAACACATGCAAGACTGTTACATATTAAGGTTTCAAACTGTGTTAGTATGAGGTACTTACGTTTCCCTTTCATCCAGAGTGTCTTTGGAACCGGCTGTAAATATCACACAACCACGTATATTTTTATAACAATTTACTCTTGAATAAGTGTAATATAACCAACAAATTTTAATAATTATATCACACGTTTTACAATAAACAAATGAATTACTACAGCTAATTTAGGTAAAAACGTCCAGATGAACTTTAAATAAACATTTCAGGAACTTAATCTATTGCGAAAAAAATCTCTAAAAGTAATCAATGCGCAACAGCATTGTCAATTTCACACCGAAAGACTCTAAAAAGCACGTTTTCAGCTAAAGGAACAACTAACTCTAATCCTCTCCACTACATGAAGTATAGTATGTGTTCTTTAACGTATATGTATTACTAGTCTTCACTACCATTAAGACTCTTAACGGATATAAGTTGTAAACTATACCTGAAAGTCTTGAAGTAGACGTCAGTCCTCTAGTCCTAATACCTGAGCAATACAGCATCAAGCTCAATGTACAAAGTAGATATACAGTCCTTTGGTCCTTATACCTGAGGTTTTACAACATCAAGCTTGATGCTGTAATACCTCAGGTATTAGACTACAAGACTATATATATATACTGTGTACATAAAGCTTGATTCTGTAAAAAACCTCAGGTATAAGGACTAAGGACTGTATATCTACTGTGTACATCAAGCTTGATGGTGTAAAACCTCAGGTATTAGGACTAAAGGACTGTATATCTACTGTGTACATCAAGCTTGATGCTGTAAAAAACCTCAGGTATTAGGACTAAAGGACTGTATATATACTGTGTACATAAAGCTTGATGCTGTAAAACCTCAGGTATTAGGACTAAAGGACTGTATATATACTGTGTACATAAAGCTTGATGCTGTAAAACCTCAGGTATTAGGACTACAGGACTGTATATACTGTGTACATAAAGCTTGATTCTGTAATACCTCAGGTATTAGGACTAAGGACTGTATATCTACTGTGTACATCAAGCTTGATGCTGTAAAACCTCAGGTATTAGGACTAAGGACTGTATATATACTGTGTACATAAAGCTTGATGCTGTAAAACCTCAGGTATTAGGACTAAAGGACTGTATATCTACTGTGTACATCAAGCTTGATGCTGTAAAAAACCTCAGGTATTAGGACTAAAGAACTGTATATATACTGTGTACATAAAGCTTGATGCTGTAAAACCTCGGGTATTAGGACTAAAGGACTGTATATCTACTGTGTACATCAAGCTTGATGCTGTAAAAAACCTCAGGTATTAGGACTAAAGGACTGTATATCTACTGTGTACATAAAGCTTGATGCTGTAAAACCACAGGTATTAGGACTAAAGGACTGTATATCTACTGTGTACATCAAGCTTCATGCTGTAAAACCTCAGGTATTAGGACTAAAGGACTGTATATATACTGTGTACAACAAGCTTGATGCTGTAAAACCTCAGGTATTAGGATTAAAGGACTGTATATATACTGTGTACATCAACCTTGATGCTGTAAAACCTCAGGTATTAGGACTAAAGGACTGTATATCTACTGTATACATCAAGCTTGATGCTGTGAAACCTTAAGTATTAGAACTAAAGGACTTTATATATACTGTGTACATCAAGATTAAAGGACTGTATATATACTGTGTACATCAACCTTGATGCTGTAAAACCTCAGGTATTAGGACTAAAGGACTGTATATCTACTGTGTACATCAAGCTTGATGCTGTAAAACCTCAGGTATTAGGACTAAAGGACTGTATATCTACTGTGTACATCAAGCTTGATGCTGTAAAACCTCAGGTATTAGGATTAAAGGACTGTATATATACTGTGTACATCAACCTTGATGCTGTAAAACCTCAGGTATTAGGACTAAAGGACTGTATATCTACTGTGTACATCAAGCTTGATGCTGTAAAACCTCAGGTATTAGGACTAAAGGACTGTATATACTCGATATACAGTGAATGTGCAGTTCTTTAGTTCTATATTTAAATTGAGTTCGGTTTCATTCTATTTCGCCATTGACATCGTGGAATTACAAGTTACGAATTTTAGCCGATCAGTTTAATATTTTACATTAGAAATTCTGGAGTTATTCTGTTTTTTTTTTTCAGCACATTGTTCGCAGTGAAGTTCATTGAGAATAAGTGGTATAATGCATTTTAGACACTCCGATCATCATTGTTATATCCAATATCATTTCTATTTGAAGGTTTCATTAATTCTGTTGCTCCTGGTTTCTCCAATTCAATTGAATACTTTTGAGAGCTGCGAGGAGTTATCGAGTTAATTTAGAATTGGCCACCCGACTAAAATGCATATTTATTGTGAATGAGGTATTACTATCTGGGGATGTGTTGTTCTCATACCTCTCTCAATACACTGTGTGTCCATTAGTGGGTATGGACTATTAATATGTGGGAATGTGCTGTTTTGAAACCTCTATCAATGTAATGTGTATCTAATTGTTAGTATGGACTATTACTCTGTGGGCATGTGCTTGTCTGATACCTCTGTCTGTATAATGTGTATCTATTAGTTGAGTATGGGCTCTTACTCTGTGGGCATGTGCTGTTTTGATACCTCTGTCTGTATAATGTGTATCTAGTAGTGAGTATGGACTATTACTCTGTGGGCATGTGCTGTTTTGATACCTCTGTCTGTATAATGTGTATCTAGTAGTGAGTATGGACTATTACTCTGTGGGCATGTGCTGTTCTGATACCTCTGTCTGTATAATGTGTATCTAGTAGTGAGTATGGACTATTACTCTGTGGGCATGTGCTGTTATGATACCTCTGTCTGTATAATGTGTATCTAGTAGTGAGTATGGACTATTATTTTCTGTGGACATGTGCTGTTCTGATACCTCTGTCTGTGTCTGTATAACGTGTATCTATTAGTGAGTATGGACTATTACTCTGTGGGCATGTGCTGTTCTGATACCTCTGTCTGTATAATGTGTATCTATTAGTGAGTATGGACTATCACTCTGTGGGCATGTGCTGTTCTGATACCTTTGTCTGTATAATGTGTATCTATTAGTGAGTATTGACTATTACCACTGATATTTTAATTTTATCTTTTAATCGTAAGTTTTAAACGTAATATCTCATTATATTTCCTTCTAATATCTTAAAGCTATTGTATGTGCACAGACTGTAACGAAACTTATTACCTCTAAAGGAACTTTTGGTGATACACTCTGTAACTGTTAAATTTATAAAAGCTTTCACATCAGCGTAGTACAACATTAGAATTGATTTTCTAACAAACCCCCTTACAGTGAAAAGGAAATTGCAGAGAATTTGTCGGATGCTTTAAACACATAGAAAAATGAAAATACGTCGCGTTCCGTTAATACATCGTTGTTGATCTGAATTCTACAGTTCAATGAATTAGAACCGTATTTTGATAGAAAGGACGATATAAACTTTGTCACGAGCGAGAAAACAGTGTTATCGCTTTCACACTGGCTTACGTACGGATGGCTTCGTCAGAACAGACTTCTTATCTATTGCGTTTACGTCTAACGGACCTACAACTAAACGACTCGTTTCGTGGCATGTCCAACATTAAAGTCGGTTTACTTGGTCCCACTGGCAGATTTAACTAATTTCAGATCGGTAATTTTCTTCTTTAATATACTGACTGGCATCTTTTAAACATCATAACATGTACAGCGTTTAAGATTACAAACAAAGTGCTTAGAATTAATAGTACAGAACTGGACGGGCGCCCTCTAGCGTAACTGTTCCAGTGAATAAAACTTTTAATTGTGCGGGAAAATTATATCTTTAACAAATAAAGTTGTTTAATTTTTCTTGATTCAAATAGATTTGATGAGAAAACAAAACTGGCTTAGATTATTGTAGAAATGTATTCAGATGTCCTCAAAATATGAATCTAAGCAGTTTCAGGCGAAGAGTACTTACTAACGATATGCCTCTCTCAATATATAATTGTTTGTGTACAGCATTAAAAAAAACCGATCTATTGTTAAGCCTAAAATAATACATGTTTTTATTCTCTCCGCCATGATTTTGACCATACCAGATACACGTTGTCATTATGTAATGTAATTAGAAATTGTATGATTGACAAAAAAAAAAACATGGAGGCAGTAACACTTGTACTGGTTTCTCACAATACAACTAATTAAAATATAAAAAAAAATATCCATATAATTGAAATCAATATCTAGTTATTGTGTTTATTTAAAACGTAAGAAAAGAAACGTCTGACAAACCTGATGTACAAATTAATTAGAATCTCAGATTATCAGGGTATATTGAGTAATAATAATATCAAAACGGAAAATGAAACTGCCTGATGAGAATTATAATTAAAACTCAACTTACATGTTTTGATTTTTACTTCTTAGCTCATTATAAAAAAATACGATATTCTAAACTTCCTTTAATATCTCGAATTAATATGCAAGTAAAACTATATTTTGTAAAACATATATGTATCTAAACATCCTTAATGTTAGACTAATAATATTTTTAATCGTAAAACAAAAAATATATCGATTACCATGCCAAACGTTACCCTTCAACAGCGTGAAAAAGAATGTATTTATGGAATATAAAATTGCTTAATCATGAGCAACAATATATACTTCGTAAACTATAATGTTTGATAGGTAGACAGAGTTATAACTTAATTTTAATAGAATAATAAACTCTGAAAATAGTTTAGTAACAAAATAATCACAAAGTAAAGTATAACGTAATGACGAAAAACTCGTCAAGTTAAAATAACTGAATAAAATACAACTTAATGATGAAAAACTCGTCAGGTTAAAATAACTGAATAAAATATAACTTAATGATGAAAACTCGTCAGGTTAAAATAACTGAATAAAATATAACTTAATGATGAAAAACTCGTCAAGTTAAAATAACTGAGCTGGTAAAATACGAAAACAACGTTTCGGGCAACAGCCGTTCACCAGGTTTACATAAATAATGAAACCTAATGTAGTTGTTGCCCGAAAATTTAGTGTTTTATCAGTTCTATTATATCCTCTCAAAATAACCAAGTTAGGTCTATTATTGTTAATTTTTTTTCAACCACCAACGATAATGAAACAAATATAATGGTTAATTCTTAACGTTTGTCACTTGAACTATACAAAACATTTTAAATAGAAGAATTTCACAACCAGAATATACTTAATACAGTAAAATGTATTTATATGTAGTTGCTTAAATCCTTAAAATATAAGGCCTAATATTTTCCAATAATACAATAATATCATTGTTCTGGGGAATCAGAACATGATTCCAATGAAACGTACAATAATATTTACATAATGTCACACAATAAACATGTTTAGACATACTCGTTATTTACGATCAGGGAAGAGTCGATCATGTTTCATGTACATTTTGGTAGTTTTGATAGCTGGCCATGTAAAACAAAACTGATATCAGAAATATGGGATTTGATATCGGATTCAGTGAACAATATGAATAACATTATAATGTTTAGAAACGTCTCTCTCTAATTATTTACACATAAGTTAATTAAACGTTTGCATTATAGTAAAGTATTATTTAATTTAAAGTTCACGTTGTAAGAAAAAAAAAAGGCTATATATGGCATTTAAATTATCTTTATATTTTGTTCTAGAATGTGATAACGTTACTCCATTCGTAAATACAATTACGGACTAAATAAATACACTCACATGTACAAACAAATACTCACTGCGAGTCTTTCTTTTCATCAACAAGATGACAATGATGATTATGATGATTAATAGAACAATAATAGCGACAACGGCGGCAGCTATTATAATAATACTGTCATCCCCATGCCATCCTGCCGCACCTGAAGAGGTTAAATACATAACGAAATGAACAACTTAGAGAGTGAATAAGTGTGTTCCATTTTATACAGCTTATCGCATTCTAAAGTTGGCCGGTTTGGGTATTAAAATTGAATTTAATATAAATTACAAAACAACGTTTCAACCTTCTTAGGTCATCTTTAAGTTGACAAAGTTCATACTCTCGTTCCCAAGACATCTGCCAACTAATGATCAGTTTTCAAACTGTCTTTGTTAACCTGAAGATGGCCCAAGAAGGCCGAAATCTTGTTCTGTGCTTTATATTAAATTCAAGTTTTAAAAGACACACCAGCCGTCTTTAGGAAACATATTTACTTCAAGTGAGTTTCTGATCATCATGAACTACTGTACCTTTCTTTTGTAATTAACTTTGAATAAGTCTTTGTATGAAAAAGTATTTAATTATTACTTTCTGTTCACTTGTTTGTCTTTCTTTGCTTTTACGAAAAAAAAATCTTCAAATTTGCAGATTAAACATGTGAAAATGACACCTTTAAATGAAATGTAAAATGTTTAAGGTATTTTGACATATTACAGAAAATTAACAACTTGTTATATCTTTGTAATCTCCTAGTTTATGTTTCTTCTCATATTTTGCTGGAAGGAATATTTTACGTATTAAAATATGTATAATTACGTTTTATACGCGTAATACAGAGGCTGAGTAGATTATTCTTAAACGAGTTGAAAGCTATCAACACGTTCAATCATGCTCTGCAATATAGTAGTGACCCCTGTCCATAACCCTAATGCTTACTTTTTACTGCAAAAGGCTCCGTCGTAAGACTGTCACGTATAAAACATACCACTCTTCTCTGAATGCTCTCCATAAGATATCTAGTTTACGAGGAAGTCAGTTCTTCAATCTCCCTTTTCAACAGTTTATTCGCAAGCAAATCCATATGGTTGCGTCAAGCACATGACTTGAATGTCTTCGTAAAGCACAGCACGAATACGCCTTGTTGCTCACGTGTCCAGACAGAGATCGTTCTTGATAAAGTTGCATGAGTTATCTGACCAACGTCAACAGCCTCCTTTCTATTCGAGGATTTTCACCTATATAAGACATTGCCTCTGGAGAGTCCTGTTGCCCCAAAATTGAATCGTATTCATTCAGTTTGCAATGTACGTAAGTTCACGTAATCTACTGATTTTCGTATTCCAGAAAGGTTTAAAACAATGTTGCTATATGAATAAGTCAATTATAAACGTAAAGCTTATATCATCTGAAACAACGACTCTCTTTCACAACACTATAGCAAGAAAACAAA
>NC_134835.1:10027597-10108104 GCF_004210375.1 Tachypleus tridentatus | reverse complement strand
AAATAGAGAATGTTGATGCAGTTTCACCTGAATCTGATGTTAATAGAAACAATAATAGGGATTGTTTTCAACATGAAACGTCCGGTGAACCACAACTTTTCACAGAAGGATAATTTAATGATTTGATGAGAAGTTTGGACCACCTAAAGGATTCTCTCAGATACTTAGTGTCCAAATTTCGAGCCAAGAACTCACTCCTCTCCAGGGACATCATCTTACTGGTACAGAAATCTTGAGAAAGAGTTTTAAACTTTTCATAAGAAGGTTAACAGGTTAACAATATTACTAAATTAATACTAATGCTAGAAGCTGCATTCTATGAAGCGAGTAACTGGTGTTATTCATTGATTATTCAGAAAACGTGTAAAAGGTGTTGTTTTTACACTGGTTACTTATAAGCATCTGTTCCTCATTTCGGTTTATTTGAATGAAATCTACGAAAATCTTCCACTTCTTTTTAATAAGGTCAATAACCTGTTGGATACTTTGTGGAGACTTTGTATGTTGTTGGGTCAACAGTCTTGTTATATAAAGTTTTCTTTTTTGTGTCTGTGAATAGGACAGCAGAGCACAAAATCAGCAATGGTTACACAAAGTCATCCTGATACCAGGATCAAAATCATTGACACAAAAAAAGTTTTATTATCTCCACCTGATACAAAACTTCACCTGATGAAGCAATTTGTAAAGGCCTTAGAGACTTTCAAGTATCTATGTGGAGAATTCTAACCTTTTCAGAATTGAAACGAAAAGAGGAATTTTGCTTGAGCCTCAGAGTAGGAAAGTGATTTCGAATGAACAGATAGAAAGGGCATTTAGAAAAGTGATAAATGAAGCGTGGGTTATCATTGAAGATGTTATTGATAACCTTTTAAGAAACAACAAGAACCCAAGTTAAGAAAATAATATAAGTAACATGTTTGATAACACCAAAGAATTGGTCTGTAATATGAGCTGGAAAGTTATTTTCTGACACTCAGATATAAACAATTTCTCTGGAAATGTTGGTGCTGTCAGTGCAGAAGAAGGAAAATGATTCCATCAAGAGATTAGGGAAAATGGAATATTAGCATCATGGTTGATTATTGCTGGTTGTTGAACCGAGATGCTCAAGACACTATACATAAAAGAAAGACCACAACTCGTAGGTTTGAGACTAAAAGACGTCGAGTTCACACATACAATCAGGATGAATGATGATGTATATTCGTTTGATATCAGTGTCCTTTCCTTTTCTTCAGTTTCTTTCTATTTTTGTCAGCAAACATAATAACAAAAAATGTTCATTGTGGTAAGCAAAATAATAATTTAATCTAAATAACAGTTTCCTTTTTGCCAATTTGTGAAAAAAACATTCATTACCTGATAGAAAAATAATATTAATATTTTCGAAATATATTGGAACTTAATAAGGGGATACCCCTAGTGGTACAATTGTAAGTCTGCGAACTTATAATGCAAGAAACCACTTTTTGATTCCCATAGAGGGCAGAACAGGTAGCAAATTGCGAAGCTTTTTGAATAACTAGAAACGTACTTACTGACAAATCATTCCACCACACATAACAGAAATAATTCAGACTGTTAAAATAAATACTGCTTTATTGATTCATACCATAATATCTCTGTATACTTCAAACTAATCTACACACTCAGATCCACTCTGCCTGTTTGAATGTGTTATCTGTACTCAGATCCACTCTACCTGTTTGAACGTGTTATCTGCACTCGGATTCACTCTGATTCATCTTGAATGTTATTTGAATTTTAAATCTTAGACGTTTCTTACTAATTATAAAAGAATTTCATCTTTGTCTTCATCTGATTCGTATTGTGTAAGAGCAACAGCCAAATCGCATTATTATGTAAGATTTGGTTTGGTTTGTTGGTTTGTTTTGAATTTCGCTCAAAGCTGCACGAGGGCTATCTGCGCTAGCCGTCCCTAATTTAGCAGTGTAAGGCTAGAGGGAAGGCAGATATTTATCACCAACCACCGACAACTCTTAAGCTACTATTTTACCAACGAATAGTAGGTTTGACCGTAACATTATAATGCCCCACGGCTGAGAGGGCGAGCAGGTTTGGTGTAACTGGGATTCGAAACCCCGACCCTCGATATACGAGTCGAATGCCTTATTATGTAAGATATGAGTGTCCCAGTAGTGAGAAGTGGATACTACCTGTCTTCATTCCAGTTTGTTAATTTAAAGTTAAGGGAAACTAAGTCCAAATAGTGCTTTTATATCCTTGCGCGAAATTCTGAAATATGATTTGTGCACAACATGTGTTAATACTCTACTTACCAAAATAGTGCATAATATAGAACTAAACTATCAATAATGTGTCACACTCCACTATATTCAAATAAAATACAATACCCTACTCTATGTATATAAATGTGTGTACAAGAATTTTACGTGCCCTAAAGTGGTTCAATGATTAGCATGACATACAATTGTATAGAGATTAGTTCTTCTCATCTTGTTAAGGCCAAAAATGAAAACATCGCGTCCCACTTAAAGTTTATTATGAGGGTGACGGTCAAATTCCACAATTCGGTCAAACAAAAGTGATCCAGGACTTGGTAGTTGGTGATGTTGAAAGGGCATAGGTACAAGATAAGAAGGAAAGGAATCCGTTTGGGTTTGAGAAGGAAATATAAGAAATGAAATCAACAAAAGAACGAAAAAAAAGGAGATATGTGAGAGAACGAATCAACCGAAATGGCGAAAGAAGAAAGTAACATTCTGCCAGAAAGAAACAAAACCAATTTCTAAAGTAACATTCTGCCAGAAAGAAACAAACCCAGTTTCTAAAGTAACATTCTGCCAGAAAGGAACAAAACCAATTTCTAAAGTAACATTCTGCCAGAAAGAAACAAACCCAGTTTCTAAAGTAACATTCTGCCAGAAAGAAACAAAACCAAGTTATAAAGTAACATTCTGCCAGAAAGAAACAAACCCAGTTTCTAAAGTAACATTCTGCCAGAAAGAAACAAACCCAGTTTCTAAAGTAACATTCTGCCAGAAAGAAACAAAACCAGTTTCTAAAGTAACATTCTACCAGAAAGAAACAAAACCAATTTATAAAGTAACATTCTGCCAGAAAGAAACAAACCCAGTTTCTAAAGTAACATTCTGCCAGAAAGAAACAAAACCAGTTTCTAAAGTAACATTCTACCAGAAAGAAACAAAACCAATTTATAAAGTAACATTCTGCCAGAAAGAAACAAATCCAGTTTCTAAAGTAACATTCTGCCAGAAAGAAACAAAACCAGTTTCTAAAGTAACATTCTGCCAGAAAGAAACAAAACCAGTTTCTAAAGTAACATTCTACCAGAAAAAAACAAAACCAATTTATAAAGTAACATTCTGCCAGAAAGAAACAAAACCAGTTTCTAAAGTAACATTCTGCCAGAAAGAAACAAAACCAGTTTCTAAAGTAACATTCTGCCAGAAAGAAACAAAACCACTTTCTAAAGTAACATTCTGCCAGAAAGAAACAAAACCAGTTTCTAAAGTAACATTCTACCAGAAAGAAACAAAACCAATTTATAAAGTAGCATTCCGCCAGAAAGAAACAAAACCAGTTTCTAAAGTAACATTTTGCCAGAAAGAAACAAAACCAGTTTCTAAAGTAACATTCTGCCAGAAAGAAACAAAACCAGTTTCTAAAGTAACATTCTGCCAGAAAGAAACAAAACCAGTTTCTAAAGTAACATTCTGCCAGAAAGAAACAAAACCAGTTTCTAAAGTAACATTCTACCAGAAAGAAACAAAACCAATTTATAAAGTAGCATTCCGCCAGAAAGAAACAAAACCAGTTTCTAAAGTAACATTTTGCCAGAAAGAAACAAAACCAGTTTCTAAAGTAACATTCTGCCAGAAAGAAACAAAACCAGTTTCTAAAGTAACATTCTGCCAGAAAAAAACAAAACCAGTTTCTAAAGTAACATTCTGCCAGAAAGAAACAAAACCAGTTTCTAAAGCTATGTGTTCTTGTTTACAGTAATAAACAGGAACTTGTTATGTTTATTATTCGTATGCGTCAACTCCTGGTGGTACAAAAGACACCTAAATACAATTGATGGGCGTACGTTTAAAAAGAAAAATGCAAGCACAGCATATTTATAACACAAGAATACAATAATGTGCATGTCTTAACAAACAAAACGTAAACCAAGAATATTTCCTCACATAACCCTTACCTCACAACAATTCTTAAACCTGTCTAACCTGATCTATTTAACTCAACATAACAATAATATTTTCTCTTATTTGACCTACCTCACAAAGAATTCTAACCCTGGCCTTTTTAACACAGCCATACGACAGGAAACATCTTATTTTAAAGAAATAACAGTCACCTAGAAAAATACATTATCTTTTACTAAGCTAATAGGAAACAAAGTGTAAGAAAAGAAACCTAGAAAATAAGGAAACTGACTGTCACTCTTGCGCTACAAAAGTGAGAGTCAGTTTCCTTATTTTCTTCAATCCTGAACAAAGCTATAATGGCAGTGTCTGCCGCTTATTAAGTGTATTCTTGTCAGTAGAACAAAATTAGGTGTGGTTAAACCTTAAGAGTATCTAATTGATCGTTTATTCTGTTTACTGTTCCGGTTAAAAATATTAATTTTAACATTTCATGTTTTTGTTTGCTTCCTTAAATGTCTTTAATTGTTTTTTTTATTGTGTATTCGTACATGTGTTGTGTTTTGCGAAGCTATTTTTGAAACTAGTTGCTTTTGTTTCTGGAGAATGTATTCATCCATTGCCCTATCATTTGTCATGTTCGATTAGCTATCCCGTATCAGTTAGAATTTTATTTGTTTTGAATGTTTTTATTTGTAACCTAAGTCATCATGTTACGTAAGTTATGTTAAAGGAAATTTTGATAATTTTGTTGTATTAAGCCTTTATTGCAACATAAAAACAAGTTCTGTTGCGTTAACTTCCCAAACATTATGTGTTATTTGGTGAGAAACATGTTTAAAGGCTTAGTTCGGTGTTTTACAGGTTTATTTAGATCAGACATATACATCAGTACTTTATTCAGTTTGAATCTTTATTCTTTTCGTAAATATTTAATAAACATGTCTTTTGAAACGGTTTTAATGGATACAAGCGTGATCTTGTAAAGAAATATAAAAACCAAGAGCAAGCTAAATATAAAACATATACGTATATATTATAATTTGTGTTTTTAAGTAAAAAGTACAAACAATATCCTGAGGGTGACGTTAGAATTTTACTGAAGCAGCTTGTAATGAAGTGTTGCTGGGTTGAAGCAGGGCGTAACAAAGTGATACTTGACTGAAGCAGTGTGTAACAAAGAAAGACAGGACTGAAGCAATGTGTAACAAAGTAACACTTGATTCAAGCAGTGTGTAACAAAGTAATACTTCATTCAAGCAATGTGTAACAAAGGAATACAGGACTGAAGCAGTGTGTAACAAAGAAATAAAGGACTGAAGCAATGTGTAACAAAGTAACACTTGATTCAAGCAGTGTGTAACAAAGGAATACTGGATTGAAGCAGTGTGTAACAAAGTAATAATGGATTGAAGCAGTGTGTAACAAAGTAATACTGGATTGAAACAGTGTGTAACAAAGTAATAATGGATTGAAGCAGTGTGTAACAAAGTAATACTGGATTGAGCAGTGTGTAACAAAGTAATACTTCATTCAAGCAATGTGTAACAAAGGAATACAGGACTGAAGCAGTGTGAAACAAAGTGATACTTGACTGAAGCAGTGTGTAACAAAGAAATACAGGACTGAAGCAATGTGTAACAAAGTAACACTTGATTCAAGTAGTGTGTAACAAAGGAATACTGGATTGAAGCAGTGTGTAACAAAGTAATAATGGATTGAAGCAGTGTGTAACAAAGTAATACTGGATTGAAGCAGTGTGTAACAAAGTGATAATGGATTGAAGCAGTGTGTAACAAAGTGATAATGGATTGGAGCAGTTTATAACAAAGTAATACTGGATTGAAGCAGTGTGTAACAAAGTGATAATGGATTGGAGCAGTGTGTAACAAAGTGATCTTCTCAGAATAATCCAAGTTCCATCTCCAAAGGTCTAATGGAAGTGCAATGTAAGAAAGAGTTTATTTCAGCGTTTTGGAATGTAACTTTGAAACATCAGCAGGAAAAGTAGGTTGTGGGGAAGCTTCTCTCATCAGGGTATGGGGCACCAGCATTTTGTGAAAGGTTCTCTAGACGACAACAATATCGATATAATTAAGTCCCAGTAAAAGTTAACAGTACAGGATCACTTCAGTGTAGCTGACCAGTACACATTCCAGGACGACACTGCTCCATATCAAAGGACTATAATGGTTGGTAACATTCGTGTAATATATGTAGTAGACATCACATACAGAGGAAACTTCTTTTCACGTGTGTTGAAAAGACATCTTAGGGTTTGTTTTATTGATTCGAAAAGAAGGGATCAAGACACTACGCTAACCAGTCAGAAGCCCAGATCTGAACCCTGTCGAAATTTGTTGGTAGTTAATATGTAACAAAGTGTAAGAGAAGAAACCTAGAAGCACCTTGGAACTGCAGGAAGCCCTAATCCGCGTTTTTTCACTTACACATTACTGTCTACATTCAATCCCTCGTGCATTGAATGTCAGAGCGACATCTGCCAGTTATCAAGACTAGCAGGGGAACAACTAAGTATTAGAACAAAAACAGACTATTTGACCACTTTTTATCAATTACACCTCAGTGACGTTATCTTTAAATCTTTGTTTTATTAATCGGAAGGATAGTCTAGTACTTGTTAAGTATTTGTTGATTTTCTACTGTAATACGTTTATCACAGTTAAGCCCATTAAGTAAACTAACGGATATTTCAGCCATTCAAATACACGTACTCATTTTTATTAAACATAAACCATTTTACACCAGACCTTATACTCCTAGGAACCAAGAAAGATATGAAAATTGTGTGTAATGCAATAACACTGCACAACAAAGTTTTTGCTTCTTGAACACTCTTGGGTTTCCTTGTAGATTTTTTGGCTGCTGATCACGAAAATCACATCCAAATTTGCTCATCACGTTTCGTTTCATCAAAATCGTCAGTTTTGCTACAATGGAAAAATGATATTAGGGCAACTGTAATCCGTCAACGCTTGCTGACTACTGTTGGACACTGCAACGTGATGCACCGGACATTGAATACAAACGAAATTCAGGAGCAAAACACTTTTAATTATGTTGAACTTAATAGCGTATTACAAACATAAACGCAATTAAATACTTTATTGCCGGTAAACAGCTAACAATCTATTTCTTAGAGTTCCTACGTGATGAAGCAAAACCAAAACTATATTTGTACATACCCACCAGGTACCTGTCACAATCAGCAAAAACTTGTCAGGAAGCAAAACTTTTCAAAAAATTGTTGTGCAGTGTTATTTTTTCCACCACACTGTAATCCTTAAATATTTATATAAACAAGTTTATGAATCTAAGAAAAAAAATGTTTATGTGATGAAACTTCGATTGTTCGTACGATTTATTTCTTCTACTCGTCAAATAGTTTCATTTTTCATGTCAAGTTTCTCTAAGTGAAACTTGTGTTCGGCGACATTTTGTGGGAGTGATTTTTTTATTTTAACTGTCGTAAAGACTGCACAATAACTCATGATCTTTGTATTGAGAAAGTCCGGAATATTCCTTGTCTGTATAGAGCAACACGTTTTATTAAAATATAATCAAGATGTGAAGTTCGTGAATACAGTGTTATTAAACTAAGCCTACAGAAGTGAAAACGAAGTCCAATGATGTGAGTTTCGTCCTTTTATCAGACTTCTTTCTATGTCTTTATTATTGTTGTTCTGTGGGAAATATTAAGGACCTGCCTAGAAGACTTATTTCAGTTTTATTTTCTCATTTTTCACATATGTCGTACGAATGTTATTCAGCGTTCGACATTCTTCAATTATAGAATGAAAAATGTGAAAAATCTAAGATATGCTCTTGAATCTATAGTTAGTGAAAATTATGTTCTCATGTCAGTGTTTTTAAATTCATTCAAGAGATAAATTATTAGAAACAGCAGCACGTATTCGAAATATCACACTAGGCGGACTTTTTTACTCCTGTCTTGTTGGATGTCTCAACGAGAAGCATTTCGTATTGGTTTCGTATTGCTACTCAACCCTTAAACGGTGGCCATCATGAGTTGATGTTGTTACCTCTAACATTCCCGCTGTTAACATTCCTACGAAAAGTGGGGCCTAATAGGCCCCAGAGCAACTTGAAAGGTTATTAATATTAGGCTAATAACTTTGTATTTAAATGAAATTGCCATTTAAATCCATTAATGAATGGATTAACGAGATTCCCACTGTCCCTATCTACTATCTAGCGAAACCACAGCCAGGGGAACGGGCTTGGAGAAATCAGGACTAGAAACGTCTTTTCGTAGGAGTGTTAAAGGGTTAAAAACGTTTATGTTATCGGGTTCTGTTTATTACTGAGATTATATTTTCTGTATGGTTGTTTTTTGTGATATTGGTTGGATAACAAATGTTATATTATATCAGGTAGTGAAGGTGTAAGTTATTCAATGGCTGGTTTAATTATTAGTGTGTGATACTGTTTTATTGGTTTCTGTTTTAGAAATTTCTAAATGATATTTGCTGTTTCTGTTTAGTTATGGTTTCATTATGTTGCGTGTCTGAGTTCATGTGTTGTGTGTTATTATTTCGTTTGGGAGTGTTGTGAATTTGGGTGAGTATTTTTGTGCTTGAATATAAGTATATGTTGTACTTGTTTAGTATTGGGTTCTTCAGTTTTGGGTTTGGGCAACAGAGGGGTTCTTTTTTGTGTTTTACGTGTTTTCTTATTTTGAACATGTATCTAATTTGTGCTTGTGTTATATCGCATGCGTGTTCTGATGTTCATGTATTTTGGCATCTATTACATTTTGACATGTGTTGCTGTATGGTTGTGTGTTAACTCTGGACAGTCTATATTTCTGTGTTCTTCCCACACAGCGTGTGAGAGCTTTTGTATGGAGCTGCCACACGTCGGTATTGTTGGCAGTTGTAACACTGGTGTTCTTGTGGGTTCTACTGTATATATTTGATATCAGAGAATGACTTGTTTGATTTGAATTTCGCGCAAAGCTACTAGAGGGCCATCTGCGCTAGCCGTTTCTAATTTAGCAGTGTAAGACTAGAGGTAAGGCAGCTAGTCATCACGACCCAATGAATAGTGGAATTGACCGTAACTTGATAACGTCCCCATGGCTGGGAGGGCAAACATGGGATGACGACCGGGATTCGAACCCGCAACCCTCAATTACGAGTCGAATGATTTAACCCACCTGGTCATGCCAGGCTACATCAGAGAATGATACCATTTGATATCACTACCTAGCTATCTCGTGTTTCGTGTACGTCTATTTTAACTAAGTTATTTAGTTTCTGTGTTCTGCTTAAAATGATTCGTTCTAGTCTGGTATGTTATATGCGTTTGTGTACTAGTTTAGCACCAATTACTTTGTGTGTTAATTCATGGATTTTTTATTACAAAATATTTGTTTTACATTCTGGAAAGTATTTAACGACAGTGCCTGGTTGTGGAGGCGTCTTGGTGTCAATTATTTAAGAGACGGTTGACGTCATCGATCTCTTTCTCTTTGACAAGAACGCCACCTATAACAAGTTGTTTCATTTGCTGCGACAACGACCTCTCGTTAATTTGCCCGCTAATTGTGGTTCCTGGTACATGGCTGGGTTAAGGATATGATTTGTTTTTTGTGCTCTATTTCTCTATGTGTATTTATTTGGTGTGTGTGGTGTTAGTTTGCTTTGTTTAAACAATAATGTCATTCGTGGTTATCGTGTTCTTTACCTTTACTTTTCCTTGTTTCTTTTGGTTTTATTTTCATGTTTTGCGTGGCTTACGAGTATGTTATTCGTGGTGTTCAAGGTGTGTTTGTGTTTTATATCCTTAACACGTGGTTTCTGTAATCTTTATCTACGACTCCTCTGAGTGACTGCTGTGTGGTGATCTTGGTAAGGATCCCTCTGAGTGACTGCTGTGTGATGATCTTGGTAACGATCCCTCTGAGTTCTGCTGTGTGGTAACCTTGGTAACGATCCCTCTGAGTGACTGGTGTGTGGTGATCTTGGTAACGATCCCTCTGAGTGACTGCTGTGTGGTGATCTTGGTAACGATCCCTCTGAGTGACTGCTGTGTGGTGATCTTGGTAACGATCCCTCTGAGTGACTGCTGTGTGATGACCTTGATAACGATCCCTCTGAGTGACTGCTGTGTGGTGATCTTGGTAACGATCCCTCTGAGTGACTGCTGTGTGGTGACCTTGGTAACGATCCCTCTGAGTGACTGCTGTGTGGTGACCTTGGTAACGATCCCTCTGAGTGACTGCTGTGTGATGATCTTGGTAACGATCCCTCTGAGTGACTGCTGTGTGGTGATCTTGGTAACGATCCCTCTGAGTGACTGCTGTGTGATGACCTTGGTAACGATCCCTCTGAGTGACTGCTGTGTGGTGACCTTGGTAACGATCCCTCTGAGTGACTGCTTTGTGGTGGTCTTGGTAACGATCCCTCTGAGTGACTGTTTTGTGGTGATCTTGGTAACGATCCCTCTGAGTGATTGCTGTGTGGTGACCTTGGTAACGATCCCTCTGAGTGTCTGCTGTGTGGTGACCTTGGTAACGATCCCTCTGAGTGACTGCTGTGTGGTGATTTTGGTAACGATCCCTCTGAGTGACTGCTGTGTGGTGACCTTGGTAAAGATCCCTCTGAGTGACTGCTGTGTGGTGATCTTGGTAACGATCCCTCTGAGTGACTGCTGTGTGGTGACCTTGGTAACGATCCCTCTGAGTGACTGCTGTGTGGTGACCTTGGTAACGATCCATCTGAGTGACTGCTGTGTGGTGACCTTGGTAACTATCCCTCTGAGTGACTGCTGTGTGATGACCTTGGTAACGATCCCTCTGAGTGACTGCTGTGTGGTGTTCTTGGTAACGATCTCTCTGAGTGACTGCTGTGTGGTGACCTTGGTAACGATCCCTCTGAGTGACTGCTGTGTGGTGACCTTGGTAACGATCCCTCTGAGTGACTGCTGTGTGGTGACCTTGGTAACGATCCCTCTGAGTGACTGCTGTGTGGTGACCTTGGTAACGATCCCTCTGAGTGACTGCTGTGTGGTGATCTTGGTAACGATCCCTCTGAGTGACTGCTGTGTGGTGATCTTGGTAACGATCCCTCTGAGTGACTGCTGTGTGGTGACCTTGGTAACGATCCCTCTGAGTGACTGCTGTGTGGTGACCTTGGTAACGATCCCTCTGAGTGACTGCTGTGTGGTGACCTTGGTAACTTCCTTTGTTTTTCTTATTTTCCTGCCACGTTGAAACTTGAAGTTGTAGACCAGAGAGAATAAAATTAGTCAATACCACTAATCTCTAATCTTTTGGATAACTCTTTTATCAACGAATAGTGAAATTCATAGTCACGTTAGAACGCCCCCACGACTGAAAAAATGAGTATTTTTCATGATGGGGTTTCGAACCCGCAACCCTCAGATGCTATCTCCCAAGAGAGACAAACATTAAAACGTCAGTCTGTCTTGAAACATATGTTTTCGTAAAAATAATTCATGTTTTCTACTTTCACTTCATTAAACAATTATTTTATCAATAACTTAGTTCTGAAAATACTTTGATTGAACTGTACATGTTAACCACAATACTAAACTGGCTGACTTTTACAATCATATTAATTAATTATGTGTGAACTAGATGAATACATAAATCTCCTTTTCAGATTACACTGAATAAATACGATTAGTTTAACGATGTCACCGTTAGGGGTCTTCATGTTTATATACATTAGTGTCGTTAATTTGGAAACTTCATTAATTATCAATTAGAACTGCACGAGAAGTTCAGACAAAATTGCTTTGGATTTAATGGCACAGAGCAAACTGTTTTTATTTGATATATTTTGTCTTTCTATAAGAATTAAAAATTAGCAGATTAAAATTCATAGACGTATTTCTCCGTGTCTATTTTATAATAGAAATATATTTATCATATTTCCTAATGTCTACACGTTTGCTGTTTTTTTAAGTACATTATGAAATAAATGGATTAAATAAACCACAACGGTTATTTGTGGACAGTTTAAAAACGAGTGCTTCACGTTACGATGTTTGTTTGTTTTGAATTTCGTGCAAAGCTACTCGAGGGCTATCTGCGATAGCCGTCCCTAATTTAGCAGTGTAAGACTAGAGGAAAGGCAGGTAGTCATCCCCACCCACCGCCAACCTTTGGACTACTTTTTACCGACAAATAGTGGGATTGACCGTCACATTATAACGTACTCACGCCTGAAAGGGTGAGGATGTTTGGTGCTACGGTGATTCGAACCCGCGATCCTCGGATTACGAGTCCAGCGCCTTAACCACCTGGCCATACCGGGCCTTTTACGATGTGGCTGCCTGTAATACACACATTTAACTATCACCAAATACATTATTATATACTTCGCAGTTGTTTTGAAAATATGTAAAAAAATAATTACACGTACAAATATTCAAATAACCTAAACTAGGCTGAAGTTAACAATAAAGACGGTTTTCTGGCTCTCTCTAACATATTTTTATATAACTTTTGCTGGACACTTTTTGTATTTTACACAACGTGCTTCCATTAAATCGTTCAGTTCCACATTCTATTTCTAAGATAAACAAAAAACTGTTTCATTTAAATAATACATTTTATTAGAGATCAGGCTGGAGCGGTAAGAGATGTTGTTATTCAGATTCAAATCCAAAGCTAATCATAGATACAGATTTGATACCCAAAATGAACAAATATGTTTCACGTTTCTATTTTTTTCTCAATGCGATTTTAATTACGTCATTTCCCTTACAGAAAACGAACGTAAGCGAAAGCAGAATAAGACGCGATCGCCAAGTCACACGTGCAAACGCTCGCACGTGCATATTTTATACATATCCTGCTAGAATCTGAAATCGTATTATTAATAAATAGTGAAAGTCAAGATATTTTCAGGTTTTAATTACAAATGTGAACGAAAAGTCCAAAAGGTAACCAGAATAACCAACAAACTAGAGCATCAAAGAACACATTATATCAAACATTAACCAGTGTAACCAGCAAACCATGTAATGTATCTCAGAACGGCTGGTATGGGTATTAACACTTTCACTAATAAAGCAGAGAACAACGTTTCGCTCTTCTTAGGTCATCTTCAGGTTAATAAAGGGTTCCTCGTCATCAAGAGAAACCATATAATATTTAGTCAGGTGTATCATAAAACACACTATATCAAACGTTAACTAGTGTAGCCAAAAAAAAACATAATGTTTAGCCAAGAGTATCAAACAATACACTGCATCTCATACGTGTCTCTATTGGAACAGAATTTTTAAATTATATCAGCTGTCCTGGTCGATGACAAGGAACTTATATGAGCGCAGCTGTAAGCTTGATGGCTTATAGCATTAAAATATCTGGTTTGATCTCTGTTGTGTTCACGGAATAAAGAGCCCATTATCTGGCCTTTGTTGTTTGACAAACGAGAAAGAACTTATCTCGTATAGTTTGAATTGTAGTTTTGTTAAAATTATCTCAGTCCAACAGAATGCGTCAATTTCTTGCGTTTCTACGTCTCGTCTAAGACTCGGGTCTTATGTTTTGTGCGATGTCAAAACGTCAGTTTTGTTTAACGTCTAACACTTTTATTTTTCTGGAGTCGTGATATTGACATTTTGTATCAACTAAAACAGGGACTGGTTTGTCCTGTGAGCAAAAAATGGTTTCACTCGTTACTTCAAAGTAACCATTATTAATCGTCTTCTGCACACATATGTGACGATATACCTGTACTGTATATTCATGGGAAAATAACAGATACTCGAAGAACCTCAGTAAAATGAAAAAAAATTGATTATTGTATCAACTTTTAAAGGTATTCAAATTAACAGTCCATCTCAGTGTATGTAGAAAATATTATGATGATAGGACAAAGAAAGCCACTTCAGAACTGACTGACGTAATTAAAACAACTGCACGGGGAGAGGTAATTAGCCAATGAAGTGGCTTCATTTCTCTTTATTAAATATTACAATTTATGTAGTGTTATGTAATGAGCAATTTTTTACATTCAAAGTTCATTAATTATTTTAATTTTTGTTTAATAATAAATAACCGATTTTTTTCTTGAAATCCACTTTCAATGACATCGTATGTTTGATGTTAAGTTTGTTCGACATCAAGGTCATATTTAAACTAACTACAATTTACTACAACTAGACTTCCTATGTTACTGTCTTATCGTATGAAAAGAAATGAGTTTCAAAAGTGTTTTAAAAAGCCAGCATCAGCTTACTTAAAACGGACTTTTGTACAGTATAGATCTAATATTAAATTTGAGTATATAAGCTACTCAGAATAAAACGAATATGATTTATAAGCTATTAAAATATGTCTTTCAGGTGATGTTCTCTAACTCTATATAATTATAAAAATATTTCTAAGTAAAAAGTGAATTATTCTTGAACAAAGTTTTAACCTAACCTTTTGTAAAGAAAGACTGTTCACACAGAAGTTTCCTTGTCCCATGCAGCACATGTTCAAGCAATTATTGAATCATTCGACATTTTATCATGTCCTCAATTTTATATTTCAAAAGTCACATCTTAACTTGATTTTCATCAATAATGAACCCTGTATGAACTATTTATTATTAATTCAAGTTAGTTTTATGTCTTGTATGTTTGTGTAATAATATTTAAACAGTTGTTTTCACTCAGATCTATAATCAATCACACTGATATGGAGCCACGAAATAAACATATTTTTAATCGATCTGAGAACCATTCTAATGATTGTTTACTCTAGATCCACTTGATAACGTAAATAATCGACAGTAATACTGTAGTGAACTAAGTGTCTCATTTTAAACATTATCAGGTCCTTGGAGTGTTGTTATTCACTATAATGTAATTCAGGATTATTTTATGTTATTCATTTCTGTGTAGAAAATCATCTGTTGCTCTAAGACTGTACTAATATTGTTTAAAACTGTTCTACGACTGTCGTAAGACTGTTTTAATACTGTTCTAATACTTCTCTAAGACTATCCTAATATTGCTATAACACAGTCCTAAGATTGCTCTTTCACTGTTCTAAGACTGTCGTATTATTGTTTTAATATTTCTCTAAGACTGTCCTAATATTGTTCTAATATTTCTCTGAGACTGTCCTAATATTGTTCTAATATTTCTCTGAGACTGTCCTAATATTGTTCTAAGACTACTCTAGTACTGTTCTAAAACTGTTTTAATAATGTTCTACGACTGCTCTAAGACTGTCCTAAGATTGCCTTTACAATGTTCTAAGACTGTTGTAATATTGTTTTAAAACTTCTCTAAGACTGTCCTAATGTTGTTTTACGGCTGCTCTATGACTGTCCTAACAGTGTTCTAAGACTGTTTTAATATTGTTCTAAGACTGCTCAATACTGTCCTACGACTGCTCTACGACTATCCTAAGATTGCTCTTACACTGTTCTGGGGCTCATATCAGCTGTCAGTAATACACGAGTTTTGTTGTGTTTACCATAGTGTCCCTACTATAATACTGTAAATTTGATTTAGAAATTCAATTCATGGGGTGTATTCAAAGAAAAATACCTTTAAGTTCATAACTTCCTTTGAAATGTTTCCTAATTATTTCTGTAGGTAATTCAGTTAAATTCCCTTTAAAGGTTTATCAGATACCCAACTCGCAATAACATGGTCAGAATAGCAAGTTTAGTATTCAAATGGGATGATTCGTCTGATTTGTAAACTCAAGAAGATCAGTTTGAATGTAAGCAATGTTGTGTGCATTTTGAACATTTCTTAACCGTAGAACTTTCTTCTGGATAGTTGAACATGAAGCAATGTTGTGTTCATTTTGAACGTTTCTTAACAGTAGAACTTTCTTCTGGGTAGTTGAACATGAAGCAATGTTGTGTTCATTTTGAACGTTTCTTAACAGTAGAACTTTCTTCTGCACAGCTGAACATGAAGCAATGTTGTGTTCATTTTGAACGTTTCTTAACAGTAGAACTTTCTTCTGGATAGTTGAACATGAAGCAATGTTGTGTTCATTTTGAACGTTTCTTAACAGTAGAACTTTCTTCTGGATAGTTGAACATGAAGCAATGTTGTGTGCATTTTGAACATTTCTTAACAGTAGAACTTTCTTCTGCACAGCTGAACATGAAGCAATGTTGTGTTCATTTTGAAAGTTTCTTAACCGTAGAACTTTCTTCTGGATAGTTGAACATGAAGCAATGTTGTGTTCATTTTGAAAGTTTCTTAACCGTAGAACTTTCTTCTGGATAGTTGAACATGAAGCAATGTTGTGTTCATTTTGAACGTTTCTTAACAGTAGAACTTTCTTCTGGATAGTTGAACATGAAGCAATGTTGTGTTCATTTTGAAAGTTTCTTAACCGTAGAACTTTCTTCTGGATAGTTGAACATGAAGCAATGTTGTGTTCATTTTGAAAGTTTCTTAACAGTAGAACTTTCTTCTGCACAGCTGAACATGAAGCAATGTTGTGTTCATTTTGAAAGTTTCTTAACCGTAGAACTTTCTTCTGGATAGTTGAACATGAAGCAATGTTGTGTTCATTTTGAAAGTTTCTTAACCGTAGAACTTTCTTCTGGATAGTTGAACATGAAGCAATGTTGTGTTCATTTTGAAAGTTTCTTAACCGTAGAACTTTCTTCTGGATAGTTGAACATGAAGCAATGTTGTGTGCATTTTGAACATTTCTTAACTGTAGAACTTTCTTCTGGATAGTTGAACATGAAGCAATGTTGTGTTCATTTTGAAAGTTTCTTAACCGTAGAACTTTCTTCTGGATAGTTGAACATGAAGCAATGTTGTGTTCATTTTGAAAGTTTCTTAACCGTAGAACTTTCTTCTGGATAGTTGAACATGAAGCAATGTTGTGTTCATTTTGAACATTTCTTAACTGTAGAACTTTCTTCTGGATAGTTGAACATGAAGCAATGTTGTGTGCATTTTGAACATTTCTTAACTGTAGAACTTTCTTCTGGATAGTTGAACATGAAGCAATGTTGTGTTCATTTTGAACGTTTCTTAACAGAAGAACTTTCTTCTGGATAGTTGAACATGAAGCAATGTTGTGTTCATTTTGAACGTTTCTTAACAGAAGAACTTTCTTCTGGATAGTTGAACATGAAGCAATGTTGTGTTCATTTTGAACGTTTCTTAACAGAAGAACTTTCTTCTGGATAGTTGAACATGAAGCAATGTTGTGTTCATTTTGAACGTTTCTTAACAGTAGAACTTTCTTCTGGATAGTTGAACATGAAGCAATGTTGTGTTCATTTTGAACGTTTCTTAACAGTAGAACTTTCTTCTGGATAGTTGAACATGAAGCAATGTTGTGTTCATTTTGAACATTTCTTAACAGTAGAACTTTCTTCTGCACAGCTGAACATGAAGCAATGTTGTGTTCATTTTGAAAGTTTCTTAACAGAAGAACTTTCTTCTGGATAGTTGAACATGAAGCATTGTTGTGTTCATTTTGAACGTTTCTTAACAGTAGAACTTTCTTCTGCACAGCTGAACATGAAGCAATGTTGTGTTCATTTTGAACGTTTCTTAACAGTAGAACTTTCTTCTGGATAGTTGAACATTAAGCAATGTTGTGTTCATTTTGAAAGTTTCTTAACAGTAGAACTTTCTTCTGCACAGCTGAACATGAAGCAATGTTGTGTTCATTTTGAACGTTTCTTAACAGTAGAACTTTCTTCTGCACAGCTGAACATGAAGCAATGTTGTGTTCATTTTGAACGTTTCTTAACAGTAGAACTTTCTTCTGGATAGTTGAACATTAAGCAATGTTGTGTTCATTTTGAACGTTTCTTAACAGTAGAACTTTCTTCTGGATAGTTGAACATGAAGCAATGTTGTGTTCATTTTGAACGTTTCTTAACAGTAGAAGTTTCTTCTGCATAGTTGAACATGAAGCAATGTTGTGTTCATTTTGAACGTTTCTTAACAGTAGAACTTTCTTCTGCACAGCTGAACATGAAGCAATGTTGTGTTCATTTTGAACGTTTCTTAACAGTAGAACTTTCTTCTGCACAGCTGAACATGAAGCAATGTTGTGTTCATTTTGAACGTTTCTTAACAGTAGAACTTTCTTCTGGATAGTTGAACATGAAGCAATGTTGTGTTCATTTTGAACGTTTCTTAACAGTAGAACTTTCTTCTGGATAGTTGAACATGAAGCAATGTTGTGTTCATTTTGAACGTTTCTTAACAGTAGAACTTTCTTCTGGATAGTTGAACATGAAGCAATGTTGTGTTCATTTTGAAAGTTTCTTAACAGTAGAACTTTCTTCTGGATAGTTGAACATGAAGCAATGTTGTGTTCATTTTGAAAGTTTCTTAACAGTAGAACTTTCTTCTGGGTAGTTGAACATGAAGCAATGTTGTGTTCATTTTGAACGTTTCTTAACAGTAGAACTTTCTTCTGGATAGTTGAACATGAAGCAATGTTGTGTTCATTTTGAACGTTTCTTAACAGTAGAACTTTCTTCTGGATAGTTGAACATGAAGCAATGTTGTGTGCATTTTGAACGTTTCTTAACAGTAGAACTTTCTTCTGGATAGTTGAACATGAAGCAATGTTGTGTTCATTTTGAACGTTTCTTAACAGTAGAACTTTCTTCTGGATAGCTGAACATGAAGCAATGTTGTGTGCATTTTGAACGTTTCTTAACAGTAGAACTTTCTTCTGGATAGTTGAACATGAAGCAATGTTGTGTTCATTTTGAACGTTTCTTAACAGTAGAACTTTCTTCTGCACAGCTGAACATGAAATATTCTTTGCACATTTAAAAAAAAATTAAGTACAGTTTGTTTCCTCTTAAAAGCTTGTGCTATTAAACGTTATTAACAATATGAAAGGTTTAATCGCAATAAATGAATGTTAAAGGATTGATACAAAAAATAAAAATCCAACCGTATTTTGAATAAACCTAAAAGAAACATGTTTAAATATAGCGATCATAGCTCACTTATCCAGGTTCGCTAACAAAAGTAAAATACGAGAAAGTGATGATACCTTAGCAAAGTAATGTTTATAAACACTTCTAAACTGAGATATTTTATATTAATACATATGTGTATTATGTATTGTAAACCTATTCTGGGTTATACTAAACCATGAAACCTATCGGAGTTTACTGAACTGTTATTTAGAACTTTATAATAAAATTACAATAAAATAAATAAATACTTATGTACGTAAAATACGCATAGAATATATTTAACATAAAAATAGTTATAAAATAAGATATAAATAAATAATTTTAAGATTAATCAGAAGGATTGGCTATAGAAACCTCTTAACTAAAACACTTTTAAACCTGATAAGCAACTGGATCGATACCTCATTCAGAGTTCGATTATCCAATTAAGGACTGAAAAATACTGCAATTTGACTTCATTTTAAAGAAAACATTTTGTGTCTGGAGCAATAAGTAGGGTAAAATAAAACAAACTTACAAAGAAAGAGAAAAGAAAATAACCCTAAACTAAAAACATTTTATTAATTGCTAAGAATATATATTTTGTTACAATCCGTGTTAAATAAAGACAACAAAACATTGTATTCTTCGTCACTCACTTATTAGCCATATATACATATATATCAGGATGAAAAATGCATTTTTCTTTAATAATCCACAATGGAATTATAGTTAGATACGTTGAAACAAGTCACTTTAGGACTATATTTATATTATTAACAGATGAGTTTTCTCATCCATTTAGACATATTACACTACAACATTTAGTACATAGTAACTTAAATAGATTTTTGGCTGTCATTGACTGGCCAGCTGATTGGTTGTAACGTTTAGCAATATTCTACATGGCGGTGGATTGTGACAACCTACAGTTAACTCTAGTAGAGATCAAACGTTAGTTGATGTAATCATTAGCGAAGAGTAAGTTAACTCTAGTCTAATTACTACTTAGTTACTTTTGAAATTAAAAACTAATTAGATTTAAATTATGGTACAGAGACTACTAGCCATGAACACGACCGAAACGTTATTTCTACCGACCTAATTTTAAAAATCATAATGAGCCAATCAAGAAAAATATGATAATTCACTAACAGCCAAAATCAGATTTAACACTATTTGGTCTCTTAGCTTATGTTTTTAACACCACAATATATATTCCAGTTAACAACTAAATACTTGAAAACTGATATAAAAGTTCACGTAAGGTACTTCTTCCATAAACCATATTACACTAACAGTTTATGTTATCACAATACACGATAAATAAACTGTTTATGTTGTCCCGCTACCCTGTGAAGTAACTATTTATGTTATCACAGTAAAGGGAAAATTAACTGGTTATGATATCACATTAAAGGGAAAATTATTTGTTTATATTATTATCACATTACACGGAAAAGAAACTGTTTGTGTTATTACATTACACAGTAAAGTAACTGTATATATCATCACTGTACACAGTAAAGTAACTGTATATATCATCACTTTACACAGTAAATAAACTGTTTATATTATCACTTTACACAGTAAAGTAACTGTATATATAATCACTTTACACAGTAAAGAAACTGTATATATCATCACTTTACACAGTAAATAAACTGTTTATATCATCACTTTACACAGTAAAGTAGCTGTATATATCATCACTTTACACAGTAAATAAACTGTTTATATCATCACTTTACACAGTAAAGTAACTGTTTATATCATCACTTTACACAGTAAAGTAACTATATATATCATCACTTTACACAGTAAAGTTACTGTATATATAATCACTTTACACAGTAAATCAACTGTATATATCATCACATTACACAGTAAAGTAACTGTATATATCATCACATTACACAGTAAAGAAACTGAATATATCATCACATTACACAGTAAATATACTGTATATATCATCACTTTACACAGTAAATAAACTGAATATATCATCACTTTACACAGCAAATAAACTGTATATATCATCACTTTACACAGTAAATCAACTGTATATATAATCACTTTACACAGTAAATAAACTATTTATATAATCACTTTACACAGTAAAGAAACTGTTTAAATCATCACTTTACACAGTAAATAAACTGTTTATATCATCACTATACACAATAAAGAAACTGTATATATCATCACATTACACAGTAAAGTAACTGTATATATCATCACTTTACACAGTAAAGTAACTGTTTATATCATCACTTTACACAGTAAAGTAACTGTATATATCATCACTTTCAACAGTAAAGTAACTGTATATATCATCACTTTACACAGTAACTAAACTGTTTATATCATCACTTTACACAGTAAAGTAACTGTTTATATCATCACTTTACACAGTAAAAAAACTGTTTATATCGTCACTTTACACAGTAAATAATCTGTTTATATCATCACTTTACACAGTAAAGTAACGGTATATATCATCACTTTACACAGTAAATAAACTGTTTATATCATCACTTTACACAGTAAAGTAACTGTTTATATCATGACTTTACACAGTAAAGTAACTGTATATATCATCACTTACACAGTAAATAAACTGTTTATATCATCACTTTACACAGTAAAGTAACGGTATATATCATCACTTTACACAGTAAATAAACTGTTTATATCATCACTTTACACAGTAAAGTAACTGTTTATATCATCACTTTACACAGTAAAGTTACTGTTTCTATCATCACTTTACACAGTAAAGTTACTGTTTCTATCATCACTTTACACAGTAAATAAACTGTTTATATCATTACTTTACACAGTAAAGAAACTGTTTATATCATCAATTTACACAGTAAAGTAACTGTTTATATCTTCACTTTACACAGTAAAGAAACTCTATATATAACCACTTTACACAGTAAATAAACTGTTTATATCATCACTATACACAATAAAGAAACTGTATATATCATCACATTACACAGTAAAAAAACTGAATATATCATCACTTTACACAGTAAATATACTGTATATATCATCGCTTTACACAGTAAATAAACTGTATATATAATCACTATACACAGTAAAGTAACTGTATATATCATAACTTTACACAGTAAAGTAACTGTATATATAATCACTTTACACAGTAAAGAAACTGTATATATCATCACTTTACACAGTAAATAAACTGTTTATATCATCACTTTACACAGTAAAGTAGCTGTATATATCATCACTTTACACAGTAAATAAACTGTTTATATCATCACTTTACACAGTAAAGTAACTGTTTATATCATCACATTACACAGTAAAGAAACTGAATATATCATCACTTTACACAGTAAATATACTGTATATATCATCACTTTACACAGTAAATAAACTGAATATATCATCACTTTACACAGCAAATAAACTGTATATATCATCACTTTACACAGTAAATCAACTGTATATATAATCACTTTACACAATAAATAAACTATTTATATCATCACTTTACACAGTAAAGAAACTGTTTAAATCATCACTTTACACAGTAAATAAACTGTTTATATCATCACTATACACAATAAAGAAACTGTATATATCATCACATTACACAGTAAAGTAACTGTATATATCATCACTTTACACAGTAAAGTAACTGTTTATATCATCACTTTACACAGTAAAGTAACTGTATATATCATCACTTTAAACAGTAAAGTAACTGTATATATCATCACTTTACACAGTAAAGTAACTGTATATATCATAACTTACACAGTAAATAAACTCTTTATATCATCACTTTACAAAGTAAAGTAACTGTTTATATCATCACTTTACACAGTAAAGAAACTGTATATATCATCACTTTACACAGTAAATAAACTGTTTATATCATCACTTTACACAGTAAAGTAACGGTATATATCATCACTTTACACAGTAAATATACTGTTTATATCATCACTTTACACAGTAAAGTAACTGTTTATATCATCACTTTACACAGTAAAGTAACTATATATATCATCACTTTACACAGTAAAGTTACTGTTTCTATCATCACTTTACACAGTAAATAAACTGTTTATATCATTACTTTACACAGTAAAGAAACTATTTATATCATCAATTTACACAGTAAAGTAACTGTTTATATCTTCACTTTACACAGTAAAGAAACTGTATATATAATCACTTTACACAGTAAATAAACTCTTTATATCATCACTATACACAATAAAGAAACTATATATATCATCACATTACACAGTAAAGTAACTATATATATCATCACTTTAAACAGTAAAGATACTGTTTCTATCATCCCTTTACACAGTAAATAAACTGTTTATATCATTACTTTACACAGTAAAGAAACTGTTTATATCATCAATTTCCACAGTAAAGTAACTGTATATATCATCACATTACACAGTAAAGAAACTGAATATATCATCACTTTACACAGTAAATATACTGTATATATCATCACTTTACACAGTAAATAAACTGTATATATAATCACTATACACAGTAAAGTAACTGTATATATCATCACATTACACAGCAAATAAACTGTATATATCATCACTTTACACAGTAAATCAACTGTATATATAATCACTTTACACAGTAAATAAATTATTTATATCATCACTTTACACTGTAAAGAAACTGTTTAAATCATCACTTTACACAGTAAATAAACTGTTTATATCATCACTATACACAATAAAGTAACTGTATATATCATTACATTACACAGTAAAGTAACTGTATATATCATCACATTACACAGTAAAGAAAATGTATATATCATCACTTTACACAGTAAAGTAACTGTATATATCATAACTTTACACAGTAAATAAACTGTATATGTCATCACTTTACACAGTAAAGTTTCTGTATATATCATCACTTTACACAGTAAATAAACTGTATATGTCATCACTTTACACAGTAAATAAACTGTTTATATCATCACTTTACACAATAAAGAAACTGTATATATCATCACATTACACAGTAAAGTAAATGTTATCACTTTACACAGTAAATAAACTGTTTATATCATCACTTTACACAGTAAAGTAACTGTATATATCATCACTTTACACAGTAAAGTAACTGTATATATCATCACTTTACACAATAAAGAAACTGTATATATCATCACTTTACACAATAAAGAAACTGTATATATCATCACATTACACAGTAAAGTAACTGTATATATCATCACATTACACAGTAAAGAAACTCTATATATCACCACATTACACAGTATATAAACATTTTTTTATTACATTACACAGTAAAGTAACTGTACATATCATCACTTTACACAGTAAAGTAACGGTATATATCATCACTTTACACAGTAAATAAACTGTTTATATCATCACTTTACACAGTAAAGTAACTGTTTATATCATCACTTTACACAGTAAAGTAACTGTATATATCATCACTTACACAGTAAATAAACTGTTTATATCATCACTTTACACAGTAAAGTAACGGTATATATCATCACTTTACACAGTAAATAAACTGTTTATATCATCACTTTACACAGTAAAGTGACTATATATATCATCACTTTACACAGTAAAGTTACTGTTTCTATCATCACTTTACACAGTAAAGAAACTGTTTATATCATCAATTTACACAGTAAAGTAACTGTTTATATCTTCACTTTACACAGTAAAGAAACTGTATATATAACCACTTTACACAATAAATAAACTGTTTATATCATCACTATACACAATAAAGAAACTGTATATATCATCACATTACACAGTAAAGTAACTATATATATCATCACTTTACACAGTAAATAAACTGTTTATATCATTACTTTACACAGTAAAGAAATTGTTTATATCATCAATTTACACAGTAAAGTAACTGTATATATCATCACATTACACAGTAAAGAAACTGAATATATCATCACTTTACACAGTAAATATACTGTATATATCATCACTTTACACAGTAAATAAACTGTATATATAATCACTATACACAGTAAAGTAACTGTATATATCATAACTTTACACAGTAAAGTAACTGTATATATAATCACTTTACACAGTAAAGAAACTGTATATATCATCACTTTACACAGTAAATAAACTGTTTATATCATCACTTTACACAGTAAATAAACTGTTTATATCATCACTTTACACAGTAAAGTAACTGTTTATATCATCACATTACACAGTAAAGAAACTGAATATATCATCACTTTACACAGTAAATATACTGTATATATCATCACTTTACACAGTAAATAAACTGAATATATCATCACTTTACACAGCAAATAAACTGTATATATCATCACTTTACACAGTAAATCAACTGTATATATAATCACTTTACACAATAAATAAACTATTTATATCATCACTTTACACAGTAAATAAACTGTTTATATCATCACTATACACAATAAAGAAACTGTATATATCATCACATTAAACAGTAAAGTAACTGTATATATCATCACTTTACACAGTAAAGTAACTGTTTATATCATCACTTTACACAGTAAAGTAACTGTATATATCATCACTTTAAACAGTAAAGTAACTGTTTATATCATCACTTTACACAGTAAAGTAACTGTATATATCATCACTTTACACAGTAAAAAAACTGTTTTTATCGTCACTTTACACAGTAAATAAACTGTTTATATCATCACTTTACACAGTAAAGTAACGGTATATATCATCACTTTACACAGTAAATAAACTGTTTATATCATCACTTTACACAGTAAAGTAACTGTTTATATCATCACTTTACACAGTAAAGTAACTGTATATATCATCACTTTTCACAGTAAATAAACTGTTTATATCATCACTTTACACAGTAAAGTAACTGTATATATCATAACTTACACAGTAAATAAACTGTTTATATCATCACTTTACACAGTAAAGTAACTGTTTATATCATCACTTTACACAGTAAAGAAACTGTATATATCATCACTTTACACAGTAAATAAACTGTTTATATCATCACTTTACACAGTAAAGTAACGGTATATATCATCACTTTACACAGTAAATATACTGTTTATATCATCACTTTACACAGTAAAGTAACTGTTTATATCATCACTTTACACAGTAAAGTAACTATATATATCATCACTTTACACAGTAAAGTTACTGTTTCTATCATCACTTTACACAGTAAATAAACTGTTTATATCATTACTTTACACAGTAAAGAAACTATTTATATCATCAATTTACACAGTAAATAAACTGTTTATATCATCACTTTACACAGTAAAGTAACGGTATATATCATCACTTTACACAGTAAATATACTGTTTATATCATCACTTTACACAGTAAAGTAACTGTTTATATCATCACTTTACACAGTAAAGTAACTATATATATCATCACTTTACACAGTAAAGTTACTGTTTCTATCATCACTTTACACAGTAAATAAACTGTTTATATCATTACTTTACACAGTAAAGAAACTATTTATATCATCAATTTACACAGTAAAGTAACTGTTTATATCTTCACTTTACACAGTAAAGAAACTGTATATATAATCACTTTACACAGTAAATAAACTCTTTATATCATCACTATACACAATAAAGAAACTATATATATCATCACATTACACAGTAAAGTAACTATATATATCATCACTTTACACAGTAAAGATACTGTTTCTATCATCCCTTTACACAGTAAATAAACTGTTTATATCATTACTTTACACAGTAAAGAAACTGTTCATATCATCAATTTCCACAGTAAAGTAACTGTATATATCATCACATTACACAGTAAAGAAACTGAATATATCATCACTTTACACAGTAAATAAACTGTATATATAATCACTATACACAGTAAAGTAACTGTATATATCATCACATTACACAGCAAATAAACTGTATATATCATCACTTTACACAGTAAATCAACTGTATATATAATCACTTTACACAGTAAATAAATTATTTATATCATCACTTTACACTGTAAAGAAACTGTTTAAATCATCACTTTACACAGTAAATAAACTGTTTATATCATCACTATACACAATAAAGAAACTGTATATATCATCACATTACACAGTAAAGTAACTGTATATATCATCACATTACACAGTAAAGTAACTGTATATATCATCACATTACACAGTAAAGAAAATGTATATATCATCACTTTACACAGTAAAGTAACTGTATATATCATCACTTTACACAGTAAATAAACTGTATATGTCATCACTTTACACAGTAAAGTAACTGTATATGTCATCACTTTACACAGTAAATAAACTGTTTATATCATCACTTTACACAATAAAGAAACTGTATATATCATCACATTACACAGTAAAGTAAATGTTATCACTTTACACAGTAAATAAACTGTTTATATCATCACTTTACACAGTAAAGTAACTGTATATATCATCACTTTACACAGTAAAGTAAATGTATATATCATCACTTTACACAATAAAGAAACTGTATATATCATCACTTTACACAATAAAGAAACTGTATATATCATCACATTACACAGTAAAGTAACTGTATATATCATCACTTTACACAGTAAAGCAACTGTATATATCATCACATTACACAGTAAAGAAACTCTATATATCACCACATTACACAGTATATAAACATTTTTTTTATTACATTACACAGTAAAGTAACTGTACATATCATCACTTTACACAGTAAAGTAACTCTATATATCATCACTTTACACAGTAAAGTCACTATTTTTATTAGGGGCATTGACTTACACATTATAACGTGAAAGGACAAGCATCTTTGGTTTTACGGGGATTCGAACTTGCGACTCTCGGATTACGAGTCAAGTGCCTTAACCACCTGGCCATGCCGGGCCCTAATGGTTTGTTACAGTCAAAGAAAGAAAGAATAAATAATTATTTCCGTTAGTTCAAGCAACATTTCTTTATTACGATTCACTTGACTTAAAATGACATGTTTTATGCAGATAAACGATATTAAGATATTTATCTACTATGATACGTTATATAATTTTATTTATCTACTACGATACGCTATAGAGTTTTTATTTATCTACTATGATACGCTATATAATTTTTATTTATCTTCTATGATACGTTATATAGTTTTTACTTATCTACTATGATACGTTATATACTTTTTACTTATTTACTATGATACGTTATATAGTTTTTACTTATCTACTATGATACGCTATATAGTTTTTACTTATCTACTATGATACATTATACAGTTTTTACTTATCTACTATGATACCGTATATAGTTTTTACTTATCTACTATGATACGTTATACAGTTTTTATTTATCTACTATGATAGGTTATACAGTTTTTACTTATCTACTATGATACGTTATATAGTTTTTATTTATCTACTATGACACGCTATATAGTTTTTATTTATCTATTATGATACGTTATAGAGTTTTTACTTATCTACTATGATACGTTACATATTTTTTATTTATCTGCTATGATACGCTATATAATTTCTATTTATCTACTATGATACCGTATATAATTTTTACTTATCTACTGTGATACGTTATATAGTTTTTACTTATATAGTATGTTACGTTATATAGTTTTTACTTATCTACTATGATACGTTCTAAAGTGTTTTACTTATCTACTATGATACGTTATAGTTTTTATTTATCTACTATGATACGCTATATAGTTTTATTTATCTACTGTGATACGTTATACAGTTTTTATTTATCTACTATGATACATTATACAGTATTTATTTATCTACTATGATACGGTATATAGTTTTTATTTATCTACTATGATACGTTATATAGTTTTTATTTATCTACTATGATACGTTATATAGTTTTTATTTATCTACTATGATACGTTACATAGTTTTTACTTATCTAGTATGATACACCATAAAGTTTTTACTTATCTACTATGATACGCCATATAGCTTTTATTTATCTACTATGATACGTTATATAGCTTTTATTTATCTACTATTATACGTTATATAGTTTTTACTTATCTACTATGATACGTTATATAGTTTTTACTTATCTACTATGATATGCTATATAGTTTTATTTATCTACTATGATACGTTATATACTTTTTGTTTATCTACTATGACTCCTTATATAGTTTTTACTTATCTACTATGATACGTTATACAGTTTTTACTTATCTACTATGATACGCTATATAGTTTTTATTTATCTACTGTGATACGTTATTCAGTTTTTACTTATCTACTATGATATGTTATACAGTTTTTAGTTATCTACTATGATACGCTATATAGTTTTTATTTATCTACTGTGATACGTTATACAGTTTTTATTTATCTACTATGATACGTTAAATAGTTTTTACTTATCTAGTATGATACACTATATAGTTTTTACTTATCTACTATGATACGTTATATAGTTTTTACTTATCTGCCATGTTACCGTATATAGTTTTTACTTATCTATTATGATACGTTATACAGTTTTTACTTATCTACCATGATACGTTATACAGTTTTTACTTATCTACTATGATACGCTATATAGTTTTTATTTATCTACTATGATACGTTATATAGTTTTTATTTATCTATTATGATACATTATAGAGTTTTTACTTATCTACTATGATACGTTACATATTTTTTATTTATCTGCTATGATACGCTATATAATTTTTATTTATCTACTATGATACGTTATACAGTTTTTACTTATCTACTATGATACGTTATACAGTTTTTATATATCTACTATGATACGCTATATAGTTTTTATTTATTTATTATGATACGTTATATAGTTTTTACTTATCTACTATGATACACTATATAGTTTTTACTTATCTATTATGATACGTTATATAGTTTTTACTTATCTACTATGATACGTTATACAGTTTTTACTTATCTACTATGATATGTTATACAGTTTTTATTTATCTACTATGATACGTTATATAGTTTTTACTTATCTACTATGATACACTATATAGTTTTTACTTATCTACTATGATACGTTATATAGTTTTTACTTATCTACTATGATACGTTATACAGTTTTTACTTATCTACTATGATACGTTATACAGTTTTTATTTATCTACTATGATACGTTATATAGTTTTTATTTATCTACAATGATACTTTATATAGTTTTTACTTATCTACTATGATACGTTATACAGTTTTTACTTATCTACTATGATACACTATATAGTTTTTACTTATCTACTATAATACGTTATATTGTTTTTACTTATCTAGTATGATACACTATATTGTTTTTACTTATCTACTATAATACGTTATATAGTTTTTACTTATCTAGTATGATACACTATATTGTTTTTACTTATCTACTATGTTACACTATATTGTTTTTACTTATCTACTATGATACGTTATATAGTTTTTACTTATCTAGTATGATACACTATATTGTTTTTACTTATCTACTATAATACGTTATATAGTTTTTACTTATCTAGTATGATACACTATATTGTTTTTACTTATCTACTATGATACACTATATTGTTTTTACTTATCTGCTATGATACGTTATATAGTTTTTACTTATCTAGTATGATACACTATACAGTTTTTATTTATTTATTATGATACACTATATAGTTTTTACTTATCTACTATAATACGTTATATTGTTTTTACTTATCTATTATGATACACTATATAGTTTTTATTTATCTGCTATGATACGTTATAGAGTTTTTATTTATCTACTATGATACACTATATTGTTTTTATTTATCTACTATGATACGTTATATAGTTTTTACTTATCTACAATTATACGTTATATAGTTTTTATTTATCTACTATGATACGTTATATAGTTTTTACTTATCTACAATTATACGTTATATAGTTTATATTTATCTACTATGATACGCTCTATACTTTTTACTTATCTACTATGATACGTTATATAGTTTTTATTTATCTACTATGATACGTTATATATGTTTTACTTACTACTATGATACGCTATATAATTTTTATTTATCTACTATGATTCGTTATACAGTATTTTACTTTACAAATTGCTTGTATTCTCGGCATTTACTTTCAGCTTGCATTTGGTCTCAGGTTCGATGTAATATGCTACATGTTTAAGGCATGGTTTAAAATAATACAACCACGAATTTTTATATAACGGAAAGTGAAATACTACGGTTCTACGGTTAATTTTTATTCTAAATTTTTATTAGTCGAATTAGATATATCTTCCTGTTTCTTTAGAAATGGTTGATTTATTCTTTGTTCCCTAATTGTTTTCAAAAGTACATAATAGATGGCGCAAATTTAGCACGCAATTAATTAAAATTATGTTTTTGTTAAAGGAAGTTTTCGTGGTTTATTTATATTTAATTTAATTTAATTATAATAAAAGAAATCTGAGAGTAACATTTCGGGACTAACAAATAACATCTAAAATGTTGTTTCCTTTTGTTTGTTTACGTCTTTTTCGTACACAATGTAATTGGTTTCGAACAAGACACTTGTGGTTTGGCTTGTATTTAAAAGTATACCAGTATTGAACAAACAACGAATCGTATTGTTCGTTTACTTTAAAAGTATACCAGTTCTGATGCAACCACCATCGTGTCGAATAAAAAAGTAATTTTGAAAAAAGTTAAAAAGGATATCCTACTATTTAACGGATGCAAAGAAGTAAGTAATTAATTATGAAATTGTTTGTTGCTCCATTACCAATACACGAACAACAAACAATGCCATTATCCTTCTTTAATGGGACATATAAATATGACAAGACGTTACTTTAATTAAATGTAATCTAACAAGTAATTACATCAACGCTATGAACGTGTCTTTTAATCACAAATGATTAGATTTTCTATGATATAATAAGTTGGTAATAAATCACATCAGAAGCATAATTTGAAAATAACTCTTGTAATCTGAGAAGATATAACTACGGTTTGCTTGTTTGTTTGTTTTTGAATTTCGCACAAAGCTACACGAGGGCTATCTGCGCAATGTCCCTAATTTAGTAGTGTAACCTTAGAAGGAAGGCAGCTAGTCATCACCACCCACCATCAACTCTTGGTCTACTCTTTTACCAACGAATAATGGGATTGACCGTTACATTATAACGCCTCCACTGCGAATCAAGTGCCTTAACCACCTGTCCATGCCGGGCTCCAAGACTCTTTATTTCACTTTTATTTCTTTTTTTTACCACTACTGCTATATCATCTTGGTCACTTCATTTTATTAGACAATGTTACAAATAAATAAGACTTTACATGACCCGTGTCCACTGAGTTTTGTACTTTAAAGAAAATTGCTGTAACACTTGTTATGTCGTCTTTTCCCTTGCTTGCTGTGTCAAATATGAAATGTCATTTCATTTATTTATTTGAGACATATTTAAAATGACATTTGTTGTTACAAGACTTTACTTGTTGTATCTATTTCTGTATACTTTGTTTGTTTCGATATATCTGAGAAACTTAATTTTAATTGATGTCCTTTCTTTAAGACAAGACGTGATATTGTTCACATTTGCTTCCACATTATTTTTTTAAGCATCAATGGTATTGTTACGATCACACATTCCTAACTTATAGTTCCTGAACGGTGTTTCATGAGTTACAATTTAAGGCGTTCATCAAGTAAAAGTAGAGATTTTATTAGCTAATTAATTACATGTCTATAGTCCCACTTTCTTACTAATTCCTAAATGTTTGTTTTCGATAATACTGTAGAAAATTTCAGCCAATTTATAAAGCAAAAATCTCTGGCTTACCAATATTCCAGTGCTACATCAGTTTGCTTGACTATAATAGTAAAAAAGCAATACATTATTCTGATATAGTCCTATGTATCCATTACCGAATCCATGAGATTGTGTTTCCTGGAACACATATTCCAGGTTCTTAAAATGTTTGAGTAATGAGGTGTCAGCTGATATCGTTGGTTTCAGTGCACCATAATCCTCTGGTGACACGTAGTAGTGTCTATTGATCAGATAGTTTTTGTTTTATCCAAGTACTTTGTTTATTAATTATTGGCAAAATGTTCCATCTAGCTGATTGTGTTGCTTTAGAGTCGAAATGTGGATGTGCAAAGCTTGTGAACGTAGTTTCTGAAAATATTTTTCTTTAAAATGATTATGCAGGTACATAAAACTTGTGATTATCGTACTATTGTACCATCTGGTGAAGTTTCATCAAAGTTTATTTGTTAATTATTAATGGTTAAATTTACAGTAATTAACAGACGACAACATCTGCCACAGTAGCAGACTTCTAGCAAGCTAAGAGACAAAACACTACACCCAACGCTAAAAACCTAATATTATTCAATGCCGTACCAAATAAACAATTTATAATTAAATATTCATTGGAAATCATAGACGATTAAAAATTAATTAGTAAACATCACGTAACCTGACCACTTTCGAAAGGTGGATCATTCTTCTTCAGGGTTAAAATGAAAAAGAAAGTTCCACCATTTGAAAGTGCTCGGGTCATAGGGTTTTTTATTGTTTTATATTAAGACATTGTGAACCTACGTGATTTTTTGACATCATGAATATTTAACCTGATGGTACTGAAAGGAAACTCTTCTGTAAATTGAAAATATATTTATAACGTAATGCAGGATTGCTTTTGGTTTGTTTTGAATTAAGCACAAAGCCACTCAATGGGCTATCTGTGTTCTGCCCACTACGGGTATCAAAACCCGGTTTTTTGCGGTATGAATTCGGAGATATACAGCTGTATCACTAAGGGCTTCACGAGTGATCCAACATTTTGTAATCTTCGTACCTCGATTTGAAATTTTATGTTAGAAATTTAGTTTATGTGACTGCTTTTGGATATCCAACCTTTAGCTATTAAAAAAAAAAAAAAACAGTTTCCTGAGAACCGGATAAAAATAAGCGACACACGAAATACGTGCGGGTAAACAGACAAACATGTCGCCTGTCGGTACGAGATTGTAATATTTCATGTAGCTATACTTAGTGTATGTACCACACATTTACATAAATCTGCTTCACAAAAGGTTTACAGATCAAACCTTTACTTAACCTGGTATTGTGTAAACTGAATCAGTGATGTTATATATACAGTAAATGTCTTATAAAGGTTCATTTTATATACTTTTTGCACTACGTATACATTAACCTCATGTCTCAGGAAAAAAAACTTTACGCATCCTAAACATTTAAAACCATTCTGCCCTGACTGCCTTCTGGAAGACTTGTTGGAAAGCTATTCACGATTGTGACCGAAATTAATTCATAAAATAAAAGCCAGAACGCCACTTTTTTGTTTTACTAAAGCCAAAAAGGGTTGAATATATATTGAATATATATACATATATATATGTATAATTTCCTTTTCGTAAATGGTGTAACTTCAACGAATATGGTAATCAACACGAACTATACCGTTTTGACGTTAGGTACGTGCTTAGAAATCATGTGTTTCGTCAATCGAATCCGTCTCGCTACGTGTACAGTTTTGTGTAGAGACAAAATGGCTTCGTATCAGAAGAGTGAAGAATTACGAATTACAAACTTCCTTTTTTGGTTTTTTATTGAAGGTGCTCGAGATACGCTCTACGTTACATTATAGCGTTTCGTACAGATATTAATATTAATACAAAATGAATTATACAGCTAAATCATTTGTTTTGGTAAAGATGAATCAACATTCGTTAGATTCCTTTAACGAAATCTTAACTGTTCTAGATATATATGTGTGAAGGACAGTTGATGGTTACCGATACAGAGTTGTGATGCGGTGATACAGACTTGGTGGTTAGTGTCATAGAGGTTTAATGCAAACACGAGGCATTGGTGTTCAGTGGTGTTCGTGAAGTCAAGTCTGTTACATAGTACTACCTGTCTCAAATAGTAACAATGCCCGCTGTATTAAAACTCATATAAACACAATAGTAAATAAACTTTCCCACGAGTTTTCCATCACTATAACATTCAATACAACATAAAAAATGGAATAAATTTCGATTTTATTAAAATTATTAGTAGTAAAATGAAGTCTTAAGGGAACAAGTAAATTATTGTTTGATAAATAACAAATAATACTAACATACAAGGAATGTTTTATGAAGTTTGAACGTTAACATCTAATGTTATTGATAATTTCAAAGTATCTACATCTCTTCAGCCTCGGATAGTATTGATCAAGTACAATCAATATATATATATTTTAAAGAGGATAATATAGATAATTCAGATCTGTATAATATCGTTATTTCTATGCGAGAGACTTTAAGCAAGATAGAGATAGCTTAAATATTATCCAACCATTTTGGAAAATGAACTTCAGTCTAAATTACTGACCAAAAATTAAATTATGGTGAATGATTTAAAAGCAAATTAAGCTAAATACGGTTAACATTTGGAAAGGATGAATTACTGATTTCAAACGATACATGAAAAAAATATTATTTCAATTATATAAGTATTCAAGGATGTTATATGCAAATGCAAATATATGAAACTAAAACCTTTGTATAGAACCAAGATTTAAAAAAAGTTTTCTTTGAAAATAATAAACAATATTCTGTTGAAGATGATAATATATCAATAGAACAGAAAACAAGAAACGTTTATTCATGGATCTATAACTTAGATAACGCTAGTCAGTACTATATATAACTTAGATAACGCTAGTCAGTACTATATATAACTTAGATAACGCTAGTCAGTACTATAACTTAGATAACAGTGATCGGTCATCATCATCGTGGTGATCCCTCGAGGTCGCCATTTTGGAAGCGACCATTATCTGAATGATGGTCCTCCAAGTTCATACATGGATGAAGCTAACCCTTGCTGCACAGGTCTTCTGGCAGTAAGGGCAAATAAGTTGGGAGGTAAGGAGAGGTTTTAGTAGTAGGTGGCGTTGCTTTCTGTTCTCTCTCGCTTCTTCAAAATGTTGTCTTCTTGATGATTTAAAGAATTCTGCTCCCTCATGGATAAGGGATCTCCAGTTGTTAACGTCAATGTTGCAGCTCTTAAGCGTTGTCTTCAGGTCATCCTTGAACCACTTTTTCTGTCCTCCTCTCATTCGTTTCTCATTTTTAGTTAACCATACAGGAGTTGTTTCGGGAGTCGGCTATCAACTAATCAGTAGTATAACTTATATAACACTAATCAATAGTATAACTTACATAACAGTAACTTAGATAACCCTAGACGATATGACATAAACCATGTAATTAACTTTATTTCGTAGAATATTGACTATTTGTTTCGAGTTTTTGTTCAAAACTACACAAAGTTTACTTACACTAGCTGTTTCTAACTTTAAACTATAGTTAAAAGAGGACAACAGCACCCAACACCATCTTTTAGGAATCTCTAATCGTCATTGGGACCTAAGATCTTGAAGTACTCTGCGAAGTACTCTACGTAGGTTTCTATAACGTAATGCAAACCGTGGACGTGGAATTCACGAAAGCCACCAGGCCACATCCGACCATCCTCTACGTAAACGAATTTTTTTCAAGCTTTGTATATTTTACCTAAAAACACATTAGTATATCTCAGCTAACATGTTTTACGTCAAATATTGAAAGCGATAATAGATGCTTCAACCTATGGGTTGATGGTTAATATTTAATTAAATATCAGCTTTAATTTATAAAAAATTAAAGGAAAAATACCATAGCAAATGTTTGCAGAGTAATTGTGCTTATGGATGTAACAGCAGTTTTACTTTCGATGTTTATCACGGTGTCTTTGACACCAACAAGTACGTTTATCCGCCGAAACTGTCTTAATAAAACTCTATACTTGCATACATATAAAATTACTGAGATATAAGACCGCTAATCAGACTTTCCAGAAATAAAACAGGCACTTGAAATTATGGATTTATAACTATTCATTTTCTAATGCAACTATTCAAAATACGTTGTGCTAGAGTATTCCAAGTCGCGCATAATTAGGTTCAGTGGATTGTGTTCCAGATTGCAGTATTTCACAGACTTTTCAAGACTGTACGTTCATTTTCTTCAGAGTTCTTCTTGTGTGTATTGAACGTCATTTTCTTCAGAGTTCTTGTGTGTATTGAACGTCATTTTCTTCAGAGTTCTTCTTGTGTGTATTGAACGTCATTTTCTTCAGAGTTCTTGTGTGTATTGAACGTCATTTTCTTCAGAGTTCTTCTTGTGTGTATTGAACGTCATTTTCTTCAGAGTTCTTGTGTGTATTGAACGTCATTTTCTTCAGAGTTCTTGTGTGTATTGAACGTCATTTTCGTTCAGCTTTTGATGAAATATTGTACAGCTTAAATGTCGAAATCCGGTAAACAATCCTAAAATTTATAAAAAGACGTGAAGAACAGTTGTTTAACCTCATTTTACATTTCCCTACAAATTAGAGGTTGAAAACACAAAAATATCTCTGAAGAGATATTTTAACACATCCACGGTTTCAAACTGTAATGGGCAAGCAAAGACTAATGTCGAAATAAAAGTGTTAACCTTATTGTTACTTTTGTGTTTATTTCTCCTCTTACCATCATATTGTGTTATAGATGTAAGTTTTGACTGTCTCTTAACGCTTACCTTCTGGCTACCGTCTCATTAATTTTCTTGGTATTGAAGAATAGTTGAAGTACAATTAGTTGGGTTATACACAGCTTAGTATGTTTGTTAACTTAGTATAAATATTAACATGTTTACCATTTATCTTACGATTATTTAAACGTTTAATTTATTATTTTTCTATTTTCTTACACATTAGTTTGGTTGCTGTGTTATCTGTTCCGTCCTGCAACCAGTCTCTATAGTTAAACAGTAACATATTTATTTTGTTATCTGTTCCGTCCTGCAACCAGTCTCTACAGTTAAACAGTGACATATTTATTTTGTTATCTGTTCCGTCCTGCAACCAGTCTCTATAGTTAAACAGTGACATATTTATTTTGTTATCTGTTCCGTCCTGCAACCAATCTCTATAGTTAAACAGTAACATTTATTAACAGTACCGTCTTATACTTCCTGTTTCGTTCCACTTCCTCCCTCCTTCCTACTTTCTCCATTCTTCCTCTTGATGAACGTGGCCTCTGTTACATGTTTTCTTCAGTCTATATACTATTTTATTAACCATGTTATTTGGAGGTCTTGTGGTCCATGTCGATATTCCACTGTAGATGAATGTACCTTGTGGTCCATGTTGGTATTCCACTGTAGATGAATGTACCTGTTTCTGAACGAAACAAAAATCAATTTTCATAAACAGTTTATACGAAACAAACTAAAATAATGAACTACACAAACTAGCCGTATGGAAAATCTACAGTTCAAACACATTAATTCAACTGACTGTGTTAGACAACAGAGCTCATTATATTTAATACCTGAGCTAAAAACTGTTCTAGAAATTCATAATTACTTGAAAGAACTGGTGTGGTTACTGACAATTTGTTTTCTTCGGGGACAGTTCAGACTTTTTTTCTCAACTTACACAAACGTGCTTTAAAGGAACGTCAGGTAAACCTGAAATTCTGTGTGTTTATTGTAAACTAATCATCAACATAAAAAGTGGAACAAATAAACTAAAGCTTCGAACTACCTGAATCTCAGAATGTGTTTTTATCAAACTTTACAAAATTGTAATCTCTTTTTAATTACTAGGACTAATTCAAATCTTTTATTAAGTAGTAAATGATTCTTAACTAGTTTCTATTTTCATCTTTACACTGGATCCATTGTGTACGTCAACCAAGAAGTGAAGACTAAAACAAAAACTCAGAAACGCCTTTAAGCTAACCCTAATTAAATGGAAAGACCGAACAACCTTCTTTTCCTTTCTCGAACAATTACGGGGCGGAGTGGTGCGTAGTATACATAATCTATTTTCTTTTCTTTAGTAATTATACTGTTTTGTTAGTCGTGGATGCAATTAGTTCCAGACCTTTTCTCCCTACGGAAGACACAACGGAACAGCAGTGCATTCCTTCTAAACTCTTTTTGTGAGAATCTTGGGTTCAGCTTTTCACTGCATTCATTTCAAACGAGTATGAAGTCCACTACACGTTCTAAAAACTGATGTATATGAATATCCTAAATATCCTCATGTATTTGTATCAAAATGTTATTTGTTAGCTAAAGCTACTTATAACTGGTTGCATTTTCCTCAATATTTCAAGTTCAAAAGATATTAAAATGTTTAACGTGTATTTCTGTATTTAATTGTATGTTTTATTACCCTTATCAACTCCATATGGCTTCATGTTATTGAGTTCTGCATGTATTTTCTAGGAAAAGGCTGTTATTATACTCGTCATGATACGGTTTTTAGTCAAGCAGTATTTTCATTAAGCCAACAGTTACACAGCATTAGGCCAAGTAGTTATGGACGTGTTGCTCCAAAGTCTATTATCCAATCAATGACGACTTTTTATTAAATTCCACGTATTGTTTTCACGTTTAGCTAAAGTCAATGTGCAAGAGTGGTGGTCAGAGCACGCGCATCTCGGCTAACGTTTAAAGTGGTGCAACGTATATGTGACAAATCTAAGTTTTATATCCAACACTGAGCTGGTCTTACCTTGTGTAGATACATGTAACCACAACACTACTCAGAGCTGGTCTTACCTTGTGTAGATAATAATCCACAACACTACTCAGAGCTGGTCTTACCTTGTGTAGATACATGTAATAATCCACAACACTACTCAGAGCTGGTCTTACCTTGTGTAGATACATATAATAATCCACAACACTACTCAGAGCTGGTCTTACCTTGTGTAGATACATGTAATAATCCACAACACTACTCAGAGCTGGTCTTACCTTGTGTAGATACATATAATAATCCACAACACTACTCAGAGCTGGTCTTACCTTGTGTAGATACATGTAATAATCCAGGCTCAGAGCTGGTCTTACCTAGTGTAGATACATGTAATAATCCAGGCTCAGAGCTGGTCTTACCTTGTGTAGATACATGTAATAATCCAAGAATTAATCTAAGTTTTATATCCAACACTACTCAGAGCTGGTCTTAACTTGTGTAGATACATATAATAATCCACAACACTACTCAGAGCTGGTCTTACCTTGTGTAGATACATGTAATAATCCACAACACTACTCAGAGCTGGTCTTACCTTGTGTAGATACATATAATAATCCACAACACTACTCAGAGCTGGTCTTACCTTGTGTAGATACATGTAATAATCCAGGAATTAATCTAAGTTTTATATCCAACACTACTCAGAGCTGGTCTTAACTTGTGTAGATACATATAATAATCCACAACACTACTCAGAGCTGGTCTTAACTTGTGTAGATACATATAATAATCCACAACACTACTCAGAGCTGGTCTTACCTTGTGTAGATACATGTAATAATCCACAACACTACTAAGAGCTGGTCTTACCTTGTGTAGATACATGTAATAATCCACAACACTACTCAGAGCTGGTCTTAACTTGTGTAGATACATATAATAATCCACAACACTACTCAGAGCTGGTCTTAACTTGTGTAGACACATATAATAATCCACAACACTACTCAGAGCTGGTCTTACCTTGTGTAGATACATATAATAATCCACAACACTACTCAGAGCTGGTCTTACCTTGTGTAGATACATATAATAATCCACAACACTACTCAGAGCTGGTCTTACCTTGTGTAGATACATATAATAATCCACAACACTACTCAGAGCTGGTCTTACCTTGTGTAGATACATGTAATAATCCACAACACTACTCAGAGCTGGTCTTACCTTGTGTAGATACATATAATAATCCACAACACTACTCAGAGCTGGTCTTACCTTGTGTAGATACATATAATAATCCACAACACTACTCAGAGCTGGTCTTACCTTGTGTAGATACATGTAATAATCCACAACACTACTCAGAGCTGGTCTTACCTTGTGTAGATACATGTAATAATCCACAACACTACTCAGAGCTGGTCTTACCTTGTGTAGATACATATAATAATCCAGGAATTATGATCGAGCCACTGAAATAATTCTGTATACCTTCGGTTAACACACATGTAAATATAGATGTCACTTCATTCGCCGTTCTTTTTGTTGTTGTTGTTTCCTAACACAGTTGGCAGTTTAAATGGGTTAAAAAGGAACGTGAATGATACTAAGTATCGATATGCAATACTAAGTATCGATATGTATTACTAAGTATCGATATGCAATACTAAGTATCGATATGTATTACTAAGTATCGATATGCAATACTAAGTATCGATATGTAATACTAAGTATCGATATGTATTACCAAGTATCGATATGCAATACTAAGTATCGATATGTAATACTAAGTATCGATATCCAATACTAAGTATCGATATGTAATACTAAGTATCGATATGCAATACTAAGTATCGATATGCAACACTAAGTATCGATATGCAATACTAAGTATCGATATGCAATACTAAGTATCGATATGCAACACTAAGTATCGATATGCAATACTAAGTATCGATATGTAATACTACGTATCGATATGCAATACTAAGTATCGATATGTAATACTAACTATCGATACCCAATACTAAGTATCGATATGTAATACTAAGTATCGATATATATGTAAAAACGGCTCATTCACAAAAACCTGTAAACCTGACGATGACCGGATAAGGTCGAAACGTTGTTTGCTTCTCTACGTAAAATATTTTCTAAACCCAAACGAGCTGTTTTTACATACATATTATGCTCTACAAGTGGGTTTTCTCGACATCACTGATAAGTATCGATATGTAATAGACATAAACATTAATCATAAGAGATGTTATTCAATTCTCTTTCTCGATGTAATAAAGCTTTCTTTCAAACGTTTCCTGTGTTCTGTTTGTAACGTTGTCTATATTACAAAATGTTTCAGAACTGATACCAAACAAAGATGATAAACAATTAGGATAATAAGTCTAGTAGTGTAAACACAGATGATACACAATTAGGATAATAAGTCTAGTAGTGTAAACACAGATAATACACAATTAGGATAATAAGTCTAGTACTGTAAACACAGATGACACACAATTAAGATAATAAGTCTAGTAGTGTAAACACAGATGATAAACAATTAGGATAATGAGCCTAGTAGCGTAAACACAGATGATACACAATTAGGATAATAAGTCTAGTAGTGTAAACACAGATGATACACAATTAGGATAATAAGTCTAGTAGTGTAAACACAGATGATACACAATTAGGATAATAAGTCTAGTAGTGTAAACACAGATGATATACAATTAGGATAATAAGTCTAGTAGTGTAAACACAGATGATATACAATTAGGATAATAAGTCTAGTAGTGTAAACACAGATGATATACAATTAGGATAATAAGTCTAGTAGTGTAAACACAGATGATATACAATTAGGATAATAAGTCTAGTAGTGTAAACACAGATGATACACAATTAGGATAATAAGTCTAGTAGTGTAAAACACAGATGATACACACAATTAGGATAATAAGTCTAGTAGTGTAAACACAGATGATACACAATTAGGATAATAAGTCTAGTAGTGTAAACACAGATGATACACAATTAGGATAATAAGTCTAGTAGTGTAAACACAGATGACACACAATTAGGATAATAAGTCTAGTAGTGTAAACACAGATGATACACAATTAGGATAATAAGTCTAGTAGTGTAAACACAGATGATACACAATTAGGATAATAAGTCTAGTAGTGTAAAACACAGATGATACACAATTAGGATAATAAGTCTAGTAGTGTAAACACAGATGACACACAATTAGGATAATAAGTCTAGTAGTGTAAAACACAGATGATACACAATTAGGATAATAAGTCTAGTAGTGTAAACACAGATGATACACAATTAGGATAATAAGTCTAGTAGTGTAAACACAGATGATACACAATTGGGATAATAAGTCTAGTAATGTAAACACAGATGATATACAATTAGGATAATAAGTCTAGTAGTGTAAACACAGATGATACACAATTAGGATAATAAGTCTAGTAGTGTAAACACAGATGATACACAATTAGGATAATAAGTCTAGTAGTAAAAACACAGATATACAATTAGGATAATAAGTCTAGTAGTGAACACAGATGATACACAATTAGGATAATAAGTCTAGTAGTGTAAACACAGATGATACACAATTAGGATAATAAGTCTAGTAGTGTAAACACAGATGATACACAATTAGGATAATAAGTCTAGTAGTGTAAACACAGATGATACACAATTAGGATAATAAGTCTAGTAGTGTAAACACAGATGATACACAATTAGGATAATAAGTCTAGTAGTGTAAACACAGATGATACACAATTAGGATAATAAGTCTAGTAGTGTAAACACAGATGATACACAATTAGGATAATAAGTCTAGTAGTGTAAACACAGATGATACACAATTAGGATAATAAGTCTAGTAGTGTAAACACAGATGATACACAATTAGGATAATAAGTCTAGTAGTGTAAACACAGATGATACACAATTAGGATAATAAGTCTAGTAGTGTAAACACAGATGATACACAATTAGGATAATAAGTCTAGTAGTGTAAACACAGATGATACACAATTAGGATAATAAGTCTAGTAGTGTAAACACAGATGATACACAATTAGGATAATAAGTCTAGTAGTGTAAACACAGATGATACACAATTAGGATAATAAGTCTAGTAGTGTAAACACAGATGATACACAATTAGGATAATAAGTCTAGTAGTGTAAACACAGATGATACACAATTAGGATAATAAGTCTAGTAGTGTAAACACAGATGATACACAATTAGGATAATAAGTCTAGTAGTGTAAACACAGATGATACACAATTAGGATAATAAGTCTAGTAGTGTAAACACAGATGATACACAATTAGGATAATAAGTCTAGTAGTGTAAACACAGATGATACACAATTAGGATAATAAGTCTAGTAGTGTAAAACACAGATGATACACAATTAGGATAATAAGTCTAGTAGTGTAAACACAGATGATACACAATTAGGATAATAAGTCTAGTAGTGTAAACACAGATGATACACAATTAGGATAATAAGTCTAGTAGTGTAAAACACAGATGATACACAATTAGGATAATAAGTCTAGTAGTGTAAACACAGATGATACACAATTAGGATAATAAGTCTAGTAGTGTAAACACAGATGATACACAATTAGGATAATAAGTCTAGTAGTGTAAACACAGATGATACACAATTAGGATAATAAGTCTAGTAGTGTAAACACAGATGATACACAATTAGGATAATAAGTCTAGTAGTGTAAACACAGATGATATACAATTAGGATAATAAGTCTAGTAGTGTAAACACAGATGATACACAATTAGGATAATAAGTCTAGTAGTGTAAACACAGATGATACACAATTAGGATAATAAGTCTAGTAGTGTAAACACAGATGATATACAATTAGGATAGTATAATGTACACTAGTAGTGTAAACACAGATGATACACAATTAGGATAATAAGTCTAGTAGTGTAAACACAGATGATACACAATTAGGATAATAAGTCTAGTAGTGTAAACACAGATGATACACAATTAGGATAATAAGTCTAGTAGTGTAAACACAGATGATACACAATTAGGATAATAAGTCTAGTAGTGTAAACACAGATGATACACAAATTAGGATAATAAGTCTAGTAGTGTAAACACAGATGGATAATAAGTCTAGTAGTGTAAAACACAGATGATACACAATTAGGATAATAAGTCTAGTAGTGTAAACACAGATGATACACAATTAGGATAATAAGTCTAGTAGTGTAAACACAGATGATACACAATTAGGATAATAAGTCTAGTAGTGTAAACACAGATGATACACAATTAGGATAATAAGTCTAGTAGTGTAAACACAGATGATACACAATTAGGATAATAAGTCTAGTAGTGTAAACACAGATGATACACAATTAGGATAATAAGTCTAGTAGTGTAAACACAGATGATACACAATTAGGATAATAAGTCTAGTAGTGTAAACACAGATGATACACAATTAGGATAATAAGTCTAGTAGTGTAAACACAGATGATACACAATTAGGATAATAAGTCTAGTGTAAACACAGATACACAATTAGGATAATAAGTCTAGTAGTGTAAACACAGATGATACACAATTAGGATAATAAGTCTAGTAGTGTAAACACAGATGATACACAATTAGGATAATAAGTCTAGTAGTGTAAACACAGATGATACACAATTAGGATAATAAGTCTAGTAGTGTAAACACAGATGATACACAATTAGGATAATAAGTCTAGTAGTGTAAACACAGATGATACACAATTAGGATAATAAGTCTAGTAGTGTAAACACAGATGATACACAATTAGGATAATAAGTCTAGTAGTGTAAACACAGATGATACACAATTAGGATAATAAGTCTAGTAGTGTAAACACAGATGATACACAATTAGGATAATAAGTCTAGTAGTGTAAACACAGATGATACACAATTAGGATAATAAGTCTAGTAGTGTAAACACAGATGATACACAATTAGGATAATAAGTCTAGTAGTGTAAACACAGATGATACACAATTAGGATAATAAGTCTAGTAGTGTAAACACAGATGATACACAATTAGGATAATAAGTCTAGTAGTGTAAACACAGATGATACACAATTAGGATAATAAGTCTAGTAGTGTAAACACAGATGATACACAATTAGGATAATAAGTCTAGTAGTGTAAACACAGATGATACACAATTAGGATAATAAGTCTAGTAGTGTAAACACAGATGATACACAATTAGGATAATAAGTCTAGTAGTGTAAACACAGATGATACACAATTAGGATAATAAGTCTAGTAGTGTAAAACACAGATGATACACAATTAGGATAATAAGTCTAGTAGTGTAAACACAGATGATACACAATTAGGATAATAAGTCTAGTAGTGTAAACACACAGATGATACACAATTAGGATAATAATAAGTAAACACAGTATTAGGATAATAACACAGATGAAACACAATTAGGATAATAAGTCTAGTAGTGTAAACACAGATGATACACAATTAGGATAATAAGTCTAGTAGTGTAAACACAGATGATACACAATTAGGATAATAAGTCTAGTAGTGTAAACACAGATGATACACAATTAGGATAATAAGTCTAGTAGTGTAAACACAGATGATACACAATTAGGATAATAAGTCTAGTAGTGTAAACACAGATGATACACAATTAGGATAATAAGTCTAGTAGTGTAAACACAGATGATACACAATTAGGATAATAAGTCTAGTAGTGTAAACACAGATGATACACAATTAGGATAATAAGTCTAGTAGTGTAAACACAGATGATACACAATTAGGATAATAAGTCTAGTAGTGTAAACACAGATGATATACAATTAGGATAATAAGTCTAGTAGTGTAAACACAGATGATACACAATTAGGATAATAAGTCTAGTAGTGTAAACACAGATGATACACAATTAGGATAATAAGTCTAGTAGTGTAAACACAGATGATATACAATTAGGATAATAAGTCTAGTAGTGTAAACACAGATGATACACAATTAGGATAATAAGTCTAGTAGTGTAAACACAGATGATACACAATTAGGATAATAAGTCTAGTAGTGTAAACACAGATGATACACAATTAGGATAATAAGTCTAGTAGTGTAAACACAGATGATACACAATTAGGATAATAAGTCTAGTAGTGTAAACACAGATGATACACAATTAGGATAATAAGTCTAGTAGTGTAAACACAGATGATATACAATTAGGATAATAAGTCTAGTAGTGTAAACACAGATGATACACAATTAGGATAATAAGTCTAGTAGTGTAAACACAGATGATACACAATTAGGATAATAAGTCTAGTAGTGTAAACACAGATGATACACAATTAGGATAATAAGTCTAGTAGTGTAAACACAGATGATACACAATTAGGATAATAAGTCTAGTAGTGTAAACACAGATGATACACAATTAGGATAATAAGTCTAGTAGTGTAAACACAGATGATACACAATTAGGATAATAAGTCTAGTAGTAAAACACAGATGATACACAATTAGGATAATAAGTCTAGTAGTGTAAACACAGATGATACACAATTAGGATAATAAGTCTAGTAGTGTAAACACAGATGATACACAATTAGGATAATAAGTCTAGTAGTGCAAACAAAAACACAGATGATATACAATTAGGATAATAAGTCTAGTAGTGTAAACACAGATGATACACAATTAGGATAATAAGTCTAGTAGTGTAAACACAGATGATACACAATTAGGATAATAAGTCTAGTAGTGTAAAACACAGATGATACACAATTAGGATAATAAGTCTAGTAGTGTAAACACAGATGATACACAATTAGGATAATAAGTCTAGTAGTGTAAACACAGATGATACACAATTAGGATAATAAGTCTAGTAGTGTAAACACAGATGATACACAATTAGGATAATAAGTCTAGTAGTGTAAACACAGATGATACACAATTAGGATAATAAGTCTAGTAGTGTAAACACAGATGATATACAATTAGGATAATAAGTCTAGTAGTGTAAACACAGATGATACACAATTAGGATAATAAGTCTAGTAGTGTAAACACAGATGATACACAATTAGGATAATAAGTCTAGTAGTGTAAACACAGATGATACACAATTAGGATAATAAGTCTAGTAGTGTAAACACAGATGATACACAATTAGGATAATAAGTCTAGTAGTGTATGATACACAGATGATACACAATTAGGATAATAAGTCTAGTAGTGTAAACACAGATGATACACAATTAGGATAATAAGTCTAGTAGTGTAAACACAGATGATACACAATTAGGATAATAAGTCTAGTAGTGTAAAACACAGATGATACACAATTAGGATAATAAGTCTAGTAGTGTAAACACAGATGATACACAATTAGGATAATAAGTCTAGTAGTGTAAACACAGATGATACACAATTAGGATAATAAGTCTAGTAGTGTAAACACAGATGATACACAATTAGGATAATAAGTCTAGTAGTGTAAACACAGATGATACACAATTAGGATAATAAGTCTAGTAGTGTAAACACAGATGATACACAATTAGGATAATAAGTCTAGTAGTGTAAACACAGATGATACACAATTAGGATAATAAGTCTAGTAGTGTAAAACACAGATGATACACAATTAGGATAATAAGTCTAGTAGTGTAAACACAGATGATACACAATTAGGATAATAAGTCTAGTAGTGTAAACACAGATGATACACAATTAGGATAATAAGTCTAGTAGTGTAAACACAGATGATACACAATTAGGATAATAAGTCTAGTAGTGTAAACACAGATGATACACAATTAGGATAATAAGTCTAGTAGTGTAAACACAGATGATACACAATTAGGATAATAAGTCTAGTAGTGTAAACACAGATGATACACAATTAGGATAATAAGTCTAGTAGTGTAAACACAGATGATACACAATTAGGATAATAAGTCTAGTAGTGTAAACACAGATGATACACAATTAGGATAATAAGTCTAGTAGTGTAAACACAGATGATACACAATTAGGATAATAAGTCTAGTAGTGTAAACACAGATGATACACAATTAGGATAATAAGTCTAGTAGTGTAAACACAGATGATACACAATTAGGATAATAAGTCTAGTAGTGTAAAACACAGATGATACACAACAGATGAGGATAATAAGTCTAGTAGTGTAAACACAGATGATACACAATTAGGATAATAAGTCTAGTAGTGTAAACACAGATGATACACAATTAGGATAATAAGTCTAGTAGTGTAAACACAGATGATACACAATTAGGATAATAAGTCTAGTAGTGTAAACACAGATGATACACAATTAGGATAATAAGTCTAGTAGTGTAAACACAGATGATACACAATTAGGATAATAAGTCTAGTAGTGTAAACACAGATGATACACAATTAGGATAATAAGTCTAGTAGTGTAAACACAGATGATACACAATTAGGATAATAAGTCTAGTAGTGTAAACACAGATGATACACAATTAGGATAATAAGTCTAGTAGTGTAAACACAGATGATACACAATTAGGATAATAAGTCTAGTAGTGTAAACACAGATGATACACAATTAGGATAATAAGTCTAGTAGTGTAAACACAGATGATACACAATTAGGATAATAAGTCTAGTAGTGTAAACACAGATGATACACAATTAGGATAATAAGTCTAGTAGTGTAAACACAGATGATACACAATTAGGATAATAAGTCTAGTAGTGTAAACACAGATGATACACAATTAGGATAATAAGTCTAGTAGTGTAAACACAGATGATACACAATTGGGATAATAAGTCTAGTAGTGTAAACACAGATGATACACAATTAGGATAATAAGTCTAGTAGTGTAAACACAGATGATACACAATTAGGATAATAAGTCTAGTAGTGTAAACACAGATGATACACAATTAGGATAATAAGTCTAGTAGTGTAAACACAGATGATACACAATTAGGATAATAAGTCTAGTAGTGTAAACACAGATGATACACAATTAGGATAATAAGTCTAGTAGTGTAAACACAGATGATACACAATTAGGATAATAAGTCTAGTAGTGTAAACACAGATGATACACAATTAGGATAATAAGTCTAGTAGTGTAAACACAGATGATACACAATTAGGATAATAAGTCTAGTAGTGTAAACACAGATGATACACAATTAGGATAATAAGTCTAGTAGTGTAAACACAGATGATACACAATTAGGATAATAAGTCTAGTAGTGTAAACACAGATGATACACAATTAGGATAATAAGTCTAGTAGTGTAAACACAGATGATACACAATTAGGATAATAAGTCTAGTAGTGTAAACACAGATGATACACAATTAGGATAATAAGTCTAGTAGTGTAAACACAGATGATACACAATTAGGATAATAAGTCTAGTAGTGTAAACACAGATGATACACAATTAGGATAATAAGTCTAGTAGTGTAAACACAGATGATACACAATTAGGATAATAAGTCTAGTAGTGTAAACACAGATGATACACAATTAGGATAATAAGTCTAGTAGTGTAAACACAGATGATACACAATTAGGATAATAAGTCTAGTAGTGTAAACACAGATGATACACAATTAGGATAATAAGTCTAGTAGTGTAAACACAGATGATACACAATTAGGATAATAAGTCTAGTAGTGTAAAACACAGATGATACACAATTAGGATAATAAGTCTAGTAGTGTAAAAACACAGATGATACACAATTAGGATAATAAGTCTAGTAGTGTAAACACAGATGATACACAATTGGGATAATAAGTCTAGTAGTGTAAACACAGATGATACACAATTAGGATAATAAGTCTAGTAGTGTAAAACACAGATGATACACAATTAGGATAATAAGTCTAGTAGTGTAAACACAGATGATACACAATTAGGATAATAAGTCTAGTAGTGTAAACACAGATGATACACAATTAGGATAATAAGTCTAGTAGTGTAAACACAGATGATACACAATTAGGATAATAAGTCTAGTAGTGTAAACACAGATGATACACAATTAGGATAATAAGTCTAGTAGTGTAAACACAGATGATACACAATTAGGATAATAAGTCTAGTAGTGTAAAACACAGATGATACACAATTAGGATAATAAGTCTAGTAGTGTAAACACAGATGATACACAATTAGGATAATAAGTCTAGTAGTGTAAACACAGATGATACACAATTAGGATAATAAGTCTAGTAGTGTAAACACAGATGATACACAATTAGGATAATAAGTCTAGTAGTGTAAACACAGATGATACACAATTAGGATAATAAGTCTAGTAAGTCTAGTAAACACAGATGATACACAATTAGGATAATAAGTCTAGTAGTGTAAACACAGATGATACACAATTAGGATAATAAGTCTAGTAGTGTAAACACAGATGATACACAATTAGGATAATAAGTCTAGTAGTGTAAACACAGATGATACACAATTAGGATAATAAGTCTAGTAGTGTAAACACAGATGATACACAATTAGGATAATAAGTCTAGTAGTGTAAACACAGATGATACACAATTAGGATAATAAGTCTAGTAGTGTAAACACAGATGATACACAATTAGGATAATAAGTCTAGTAGTGTAAACACAGATGATACACAATTAGGATAATAAGTCTAGTAGTGTAAACACAGATGATACACAATTAGGATAATAAGTCTAGTAGTGTAAACACAGATGATACACAATTGGGATAATAAGTCTAGTAGTGTAAACACAGATGATACACAATTGGGATAATAAGTCTAGTAGCGTAAACACAGATGATACACAATTAGGATAATAAGTCTAGTAGCGTAAACACAGATGATACACAATTAGGATAATAAGTCTAGTAGTGTAAACACAGATGATACACAATTAGGATAATAAGTCTAGTAGTGTAAACACAGATGATACACAATTAGGATAATAAGTCTAGTAGTGTAAACACAGATGATACACAATTAGGATAATAAGTCTAGTAGTGTAAAACACAGATGATACACAATTAGGATAATAAGTCTAGTAGTGTAAACACAGATGATACACAATTAGGATAATAAGTCTAGTAGTGTAAACACAGATGATACACAATTGGGATAATAAGTCTAGTAGTGTAAAACACAGATGATACACAATTAGGATAATAAGTCTAGTAGTGTAAACACAGATGATACACAATTAGGATAATAAGTCTAGTAGTGTAAACACAGATGATACACAATTAGGATAATAAGTCTAGTAGTGTAAACACAGATGATACACAATTAGGATAATAAGTCTAGTAGTGTAAACACAGATGATACACAATTAGGATAATAAGTCTAGTAGTGTAAACACAGATGATACACAATTAGGATAATAAGTCTAGTAGTGTAAACACAGATGATACACAATTAGGATAATAAGTCTAGTAGTGTAAACACAGATGATACACAATTGTAAACACAGGATAATAAGTCTAGTAGTGTAAACACAGATGATACACAATTAGGATAATAAGTCTAGTAGTGTAAACACAGATGATACACAATTAGGATAATAAGTCTAGTAGTGTAAACACAGATGATACACAATTAGGATAATAAGTCTAGTAGTGTAAACACAGATGATACACAATTAGGATAATAAGTCTAGTAGTGTAAACACAGATGATACACAATTAGGATAATAAGTCTAGTAGTGTAAACACAGATGATACACAATTAGGATAATAAGTCTAGTAGTGTAAACACAGATGATACACAATTAGGATAATAAGTCTAGTAGTGTAAACACAGATGATACACAATTAGGATAATAAGTCTAGTAGTGTACAAACACAGATGATACACAATTAGGATAATAAGTCTAGTAGTGTAAACACAGATGATACACAATTAGGATAATAAGTCTAGTAGTGTAAACACAGATGATACACAATTAGGATAATAAGTCTAGTAGTGTAAACACAGATGATACACAATTAGGATAATAAGTCTAGTAGTGTAAACACAGATGATACACAATTAGGATAATAAGTCTAGTAGTGTAAACACAGATGATACACAATTAGGATAATAAGTCTAGTAGTGTAAACACAGATGATACACAATTAGGATAATAAGTCTAGTAGTGTAAACACAGATGATACACAATTAGGATAATAAGTCTAGTAGTAGTAAAACACAGATGATACACAATTAGGATAATAAGTCTAGTAGTGTAAACACAGATGATACACAATTAGGATAATAAGTCTAGTAGTGTAAACACAGATGATACACAATTAGGATAATAAGTCTAGTAGTGTAAACACAGATGATACACAATTAGGATAATAAGTCTAGTAGTGTAAACACAGATGATACACAATTAGGATAATAAGTCTAGTAGTGTAAACACAGATGATACACAATTAGGATAATAAGTCTAGTAGTGTAAACACAGATGATACACAATTAGGATAATAAGTCTAGTAGTGTAAACACAGATGATACACAATTAGGATAATAAGTCTAGTAGTGTAAACACAGATGATACACAATTAGGATAATAAGTCTAGTAGTGTAAACACAGATGATACACAATTAGGATAATAAGTCTAGTAGTGTAAACACAGATGATACACAATTAGGATAATAAGTCTAGTAGTGTAAACACAGATGATACACAATTGGGATAATAAGTCTAGTAGTGTAAACACAGATGATACACAATTAGGATAATAAGTCTAGTAGTGTAAACACAGATGATACACAATTAGGATAATAAGTCTAGTAGTGTAAACACAGATGATACACAATTAGGATAATAAGTCTAGTAGTGTAAACACAGATGATACACAATTGGGATAATAAGTCTAGTAGTGTAAACACAGATGATACACAATTAGGATAATAAGTCTAGTAGTGTAAACACAGATGATACACAATTAGGATAATAAGTCTAGTAGTGTAAACACAGATGATACACAATTAGGATAATAAGTCTAGTAGTGTAAACACAGATGATACACAATTAGGATAATAAGTCTAGTAGTGTAAACACAGATGATACACAATTAGGATAATAAGTCTAGTAGTGTAAACACAGATGATACACAATTAGGATAATAAGTCTAGTAGTGTAAACACAGATGATACACAATTAGGATAATAAGTCTAGTAGTGTAAACACAGATGATACACAATTAGGATAATAAGTCTAGTAGTGTAAACACAGATGATACAGATGTATAAACACACAATTAGGATAATAAGTCTAGTAGTGTAAACACAGATGATACACAATTAGGATAATAAGTCTAGTAGTGTAAACACAGATGATACACAATTAGGATAATAAGTCTAGTAGTGTAAAACACAGATGATACACAATTAGGATAATAAGTCTAGTAGTGTAAACACAGATGATACACAATTAGGATAATAAGTCTAGTAGTGTAAACACAGATGATACACAATTAGGATAATAAGTCTAGTAGTGTAAACACAGATGATACACAATTAGGATAATAAGTCTAGTAGTGTAAACACAGATGATACACAATTAGGATAATAAGTCTAGTAGTGTAAACACAGATGATACACAATTAGGATAATAAGTCTAGTAGTGTAAACACAGATGATACACAATTAGGATAATAAGTCTAGTAGTGTAAACACAGATGATACACAATTAGGATAATAAGTCTAGTAGTGTAAACACAGATGATACACAATTAGGATAATAAGTCTAGTAGTGTAAACACAGATGATACACAATTAGGATAATAAGTCTAGTAGTGTAAACACAGATGATACACAATTAGGATAATAAGTCTAGTAGTGTAAACACAGATGATACACAATTAGGATAATAAGTCTAGTAGTGTAAACACAGATGATACACAATTAGGATAATAAGTCTAGTAGTGTAAACACAGATGATACACAATTAGGATAATAAGTCTAGTAGTGTAAACACAGATGAACACACAGATGATGATACACAATTAGGATAATAAGTCTAGTAGTGTAAACACAGATGATACACAATTAGGATAATAAGTCTAGTAGTGTAAACACAGATGATACACAATTAGGATAATAAGTCTAGTAGTGTAAACACAGATGATACACAATTAGGATAATAAGTCTAGTAGTGTAAACACAGATGATACACAATTAGGATAATAAGTCTAGTAGTGTAAACACAGATGATACACAATTAGGATAATAAGTCTAGTAGTGTAAACACAGATGATACACAATTAGGATAATAAGTCTAGTAGTGTAAACACAGATGATACACAATTAGGATAATAAGTCTAGTAGTGTAAACACAGATGATACACAATTAGGATAATAAGTCTAGTAGTGTAAACACAGATGATACACAATTAGGATAATAAGTCTAGTAGTGTAAACACAGATGATACACAATTAGGATAATAAGTCTAGTAGTGTAAACACAGATGATACACAATTGGGATAATAAGTCTAGTAGTGTAAACACAGATGATACACAACAGGATAATAGTCTAGTATGTAAACACAGATAATAAGATAATAGTCTAGTGTAAACACAGATGATACACAATTAGGATAATAAGTCTAGTAGTGTAAACACAGATGATACACAATTAGGATAATAAGTCTAGTAGTGTAAACACAGATGATACACAATTAGGATAATAAGTCTAGTAGTGTAAACACAGATGATACACAATTAGGATAATAAGTCTAGTAGTGTAAACACAGATGATACACAATTAGGATAATAAGTCTAGTAGTGTAAACACAGATGATATACAATTAGGATAATAAGTCTAGTAGTGTAAACACAGATGATACACAATTAGGATAATAAGTCTAGTAGTGTAAACACAGATGATACACAATTAGGATAATAAGTCTAGTAGTGTAAACACAGATGATACACAATTAGGATAATAAGTCTAGTAGTGTAAACACAGATGATACACAATTAGGATAATAAGTCTAGTAGTGTAAACACAGATGATACACAATTAGGATAATAAGTCTAGTAGTGTAAACACAGATGATACACAATTAGGATAATAAGTCTAGTAGTGTAAACACAGATGATACACAATTAGGATAATAAGTCTAGTAGTGTAAACACAGATGATACACAATTAGGATAATAAGTCTAGTAGTGTAAACACAGATGATACACAATTAGGATAATAAGTCTAGTAGTGTAAACACAGATGATACACAATTAGGATAATAAGTCTAGTAGTGTAAACACAGATGATACACAATTAGGATAATAAGTCTAGTAGTGTAAACACAGATGATACACAATTAGGATAATAAGTCTAGTAGTGTAAAACACAGATGATACACAATTAGGATAATAAGTCTAGTAGTGTAAACACAGATGATACACAATTAGGATAATAAGTCTAGTAGTGTAAAACACAGATGATACACAATTAGGATAATAAGTCTAGTAGTGTAAACACAGATGATACACAATTAGGATAATAAGTCTAGTAGTGTAAACACAGATGATACACAATTAGGATAATAAGTCTAGTAGTGTAAACACAGATGATACACAATTAGGATAATAAGTCTAGTAGTGTAAACACAGATGATACACAATTAGGATAATAAGTCTAGTAGTGTAAACACAGATGATACACAATTAGGATAATAAGTCTAGTAGTGTAAACACAGATGATACACAATTAGGATAATAAGTCTAGTAGTGTAAACACAGATGATACACAATTAGGATAATAAGTCTAGTAGTGTAAAACACAGATGATACACAATTAGGATAATAAGTCTAGTAGTGTAAACACAGATGATACACAATTAGGATAATAAGTCTAGTAGTGTAAACACAGATGATACACAATTAGGATAATAAGTCTAGTAGTGTAAACACAGATGATACACAATTAGGATAATAAGTCTAGTAGTGTAAACACAGATGATACACAATTAGGATAATAAGTCTAGTAAGTGTAAACACAGATGATACACAATTAGGATAATAAGTCTAGTAGTGTAAACACAGATGATACACAATTAGGATAATAAGTCTAGTAGTGTAAACACAGATGATACACAATTAGGATAATAAGTCTAGTAGTGTAAACACAGATGATACACAATTAGGATAATAAGTCTAGTAGTGTAAACACAGATGATACACAATTAGGATAATAAGTCTAGTAGTGTAAACACAGATGATACACAATTAGGATAATAAGTCTAGTAGTGTAAACACAGATGATATACAATTAGGATAATAAGTCTAGTAGTGTAAACACAGATGATACACAATTAGGATAATAAGTCTAGTAGTGTAAACACAGATGATACACAATTAGGATAATAAGTCTAGTAGTGTAAACACAGATGATACACAATTAGGATAATAAGTCTAGTAGTGTAAAACACAGATGATACACAATTAGGATAATAAGTCTAGTAGTGTAAACACAGATGATACACAATTAGGATAATAAGTCTAGTAGTGTAAACACAGATGATACACAATTAGGATAATAAGTCTAGTAGTGTAAACACAGATGATACACAATTAGGATAATAAGTCTAGTAGTGTAAACACAGATGATACACAATTAGGATAATAAGTCTAGTAGTGTAAACACAGATGATACACAATTAGGATAATAAGTCTAGTAGTGTAAACACAGATGATACACAATTAGGATAATAAGTCTAGTAGTGTAAACACAGATGATACACAATTAGGATAATAAGTCTAGTAGTGTAAACACAGATGATACACAATTAGGATAATAAGTCTAGTAGTGTAAACACAGATGATACACAATTAGGATAATAAGTCTAGTAGTGTAAACACAGATGATACACAATTAGGATAATAAGTCTAGTAGTGTAAACACAGATGATACACAATTAGGATAATAAGTCTAGTAGTGTAAACACAGATGATACACAATTAGGATAATAAGTCTAGTAGTGTAAACACAGATGATACACAATTAGGATAATAAGTCTAGTAGTGTAAACACAGATGATACACAATTAGGATAATAAGTCTAGTAGTGTAAACACAGATGATACACAATTAGGATAATAAGTCTAGTAGTGTAAACACAGATGATACACAATTAGGATAATAAGTCTAGTAGTGTAAACACAGATGATACACAATTAGGATAATAAGTCTAGTAGTGTAAACACAGATGATACACAATTAGGATAATAAGTCTAGTAGTGTAAACACAGATGATACACAATTAGGATAATAAGTCTAGTAGCGTAAACACAGATGATACACAATTAGGATAATAAGTCTAGTAGCGTAAACACAGATGATACACAATTAGGATAATAAGTCTAGTAGTGTAAACACAGATGATACACAATTAGGATAATAAGTCTAGTAGTGTAAACACAGATGATATACAATTAGGATAATAAGTCTAGTAGTGTAAATACAGATGATACACAATTAGGATAATAAGTCTAGTAGTGTAAATACAGATGATACACAATTAGGATAATAAGTCTAGTAGTGTAAACACAGATGATACACAATTAGGATAATGAGCCTAGTAATGTAAATACAGATGATACACAATTAGGATAATAAGTCTAGTAGTGTAAACACAGATGATATACAATTAGGATAATAAGTCTAGTAGTGTAAACACAGATGATACACAATTAGGATAATAAGTCTAGTAGTGTAAACACAGATGATACACAATTAGGATAATAAGTCTAGTAGTGTAAACACAGATGATATACAATTAGGATAATAAGTCTAGTAGTGTAAACACAGATGATACACAATTAGGATAATGAGCCTAGTAATGTAAATACAGATGATACACAATTAGGATAATGAGCCTAGTAATGTAAATACAGATGATACACAATTAGGATAATAAGTCTAGTAGTGTAAACACAGATGATACACAATTAGGATAATAAGTCTAGTAGTGTAAACACAGATGATATACAATTAGGATAATAAGTCTAGTAGTGTAAACACAGATGATACACAATTAGGATAATGAGCCTAGTAATGTAAATACAGATGATACACAATTAGGATAATAAGTCTAGTAGTGTAAACACAGATGATATACTTTTAGGATAATAAGTCTAGTAGTGTAAACACAGATGATACACAATTAGGATAATAAGTCTAGTAGTGTAAACACAGATGATACACAATTAGGATAATAAGTCTAGTAGTGTAAACACAGATGATACACAATTAGGATAATAAGTCTAGTAATGTAAATACAGATGATACACAATTAGGATAATAAGTCTAGTAGTGTAAACACAGATGATATACAATTAGGATAATAAGTCTAGTAGTGTAAACACAGATGATACACAATTAGGATAATAAGTCTAGTAGTGTAAACACAGATGATACACAATTAGGATAATAAGTCTAGTAGTGTAAACACAGATGATACACAATTAGGATAATAAGTCTAGTAGTGTAAAGCACAGATGATACACAATTAGGATAATAAGTCTAGTAGTGTAAACACAGATGATACACAATTAGGATAATAAGTCTAGTAGTGTAAACACAGATGATACACAATTAGGATAATAAGTCTAGTAGTGTAAACACAGATGATACACAATTAGGATAATAAGTCTAGTAATGTAAATACAGATGATACACAATTAGGATAATAAGTCTAGTAGTGTAAACACAGATGATACACAATTAGGATAATAAGTCTAGTAGTGTAAACACAGATGATACACAATTAGGATAATAAGTCTAGTAGTGTAAACACAGATGATATACAATTAGGATAATAAGTCTAGTAGTGTAAACACAGATGATACACAATTAGGATAATAAGTCTAGTAGTGTAAACACAGATGATACACAATTAGGATAATAAGTCTAGTAGTGTAAACACAGATGATACACAATTAGGATAATAAGTCTAGTAGTGTAAACACAGATGATACATAATTAGGATAATAAGTCTAGTAATGTAAATACAGATGATACACAATTAGGATAATAAGTCTAGTAGTGTAAACACAGATGATACACAATTAGGATAATAAGTCTGGTAGTGTAAACACAGATGATACACAATTAGGATAATAAGTCTAGTAGCGTAAACACAGATGATACACAATTAGGATAATGAGCCTAGTAATGTAAATACAGATGATACACAATTAGGATAATAAGTCTAGTAGTGTAAACACAGATGATACACAATTAGGATAATAAGTCTAGTAGTGTAAACACAGATGATACACAATTAGGATAATAAGTCTAGTAATGTAAACACAGATGATATACAATTAGGATAATAAGTCTAGTAGTGTAAATACAGATGATACACAATTAGGATAATGAGCCTAGTAATGTAAATACAGATGATACACAATTAGGATAATAAGTCTAGTAGTGTAAACACAGATGATACACAATTAGGATAATAAGTCTAGTAGTGTAAACACAGATGATACACAATTAGGATAATAAGTCTAGTAATGTAAACACAGATGATATACAATTAGCATAATAAGTCTAGTAGTGTAAATACAGATGATACACAATTAGGATAATAAGTCTAGTAGTGTAAACACAGATGATACACAATTAGGATAATAAATCTAGTAGTGTAAACACAGATGATACACAATTAGGATAATAAGTCTAGTAGTGTAAATACAGATGATACACAATTAGGATAATAAGTCTAGTAGTGTAAACACAGATGATACACAATTAGGATAATAAGTCTAGTAATGTAAACACAGATGATACACAATTAGGATAATAAGTCTGGTACTGTAAACACAGATGATACACAATTAGGATAATAAGTCTAGTAGTATAATTTGTCTCTTTGACCAATTTTCTAAAATATTTAAGTGTACACGAACTCCTTTTTAATAAACATAACTTATACGTACGAGTAATACAACTATTTAAATTACGCCAACAAATATGGATAAAATTACTGTTAAAACGTAAGGACTGTATTTCATGAGAAGATACGCGACCATCATATGTATTCACAGGAAATACAGAAAATAATCACAGAATTGAGTATGATATAATAAAACGGTTTTGTCTGTTCCAATGAGCAAGTCAAGTGAAAACCACTGCCGATATAAAGTCAGACGGAAGAGTATGTAACGGGGCTAAATTGTTTCATTGTTTGACCTGCCAAAGGTAGTCTGGTGTGACCAGAAACCGATCTATCTTATTTTTCGATACAAAATATTCAAACGATTAGATCGTAAATATTAGTTGAGATTGGAGATTTAGAATTTACAAAACAAAGATATCAATTCATACTTTCGTATGAATATGAAGTAATATGAATCAATCTGTGATACCAAGACCAACTAGAATGAGACCTGCAACAAGTCGTACTTCATCCATGATAGTTAAAAGTCCAAGCCTTGTAAAAGATGAGAATGCATAAACACAGAAGTAATAGACAAAAATCTTACCACGTGAACCAGGCAACAGTGCACAACAGAAATAAGAAGATTCAATATCTGGAGAACACAGCTGATTGGTACACGTGACTTCCATGACACGTACCTCAAACATTTAGAAAGTATATATTCCTTCTGCTACTTAAAAGGAAATACCGGTTAATTCACTGAACGCAGCACCCATGAATTTTTGTGTGATCAAACTGTTGAAGCAGGCTAGAAATAACTGTCTTCTTTGTAAGTTCGATGGTTTATGGAAAGCAACCAAGGAGGAATTGTTTACCTTGGACCCTGCAGCGCTATTTAAGGTACATGATCATTATTTTGTCTGTTTGTTTTGAATTTTGCTCAAAGCTACATGAAGGTTATATCAGCTAACCGCCTCTAATTTAGTAGAGTAAGACTAGAATAAGGGCAGCTACTCATGTCACTCACCGCCAACTCTTGGGCTCCTCTCTTACCAACGAATAGTTGGATTGACCGTCACATAATAACGCCCTCACGGCTGAAAGGGCTAGCATGTTTCGTGTAGCGGGATTCGAACCGACGACCGTCGAGTGCCCTAACCACACGTTCATTGTCATCAGACGAAGTGTGACTTGACGAGGCGACATACACTTTAGCGACACAGTAAAATTGTTTTGTTTTAAAGTAGTCAACCAGTTGTAAGCACAAACAGAACCTAAAAATTCAGTACTTAAAATATCTAGAACGTTAAGAAACTCAACTGGAGAACAAGATCCACGTGTAGGATGCACGGTTTAACTTGATACCAGCAAGTGTTAGAGACGGCATCACAGAAGTAAGGTTCTCCACCAGTTAATTAATCTATGCTGCTTCTGGATATTTAAATATATTCCAATAGAACTTTCGAAAAGCAGAATTTCTCAGTAACGAGTTTCCTGTTCCGGAAAGTTCATATGATTTAAAATCTATTTCTTTAAGCTAATATTTTTCCATATCTAAGACATTCACTATACTCTAATACTAATTTCGTTGGAAGATTTAGTACAATCGATACAGTTTTTAAAGTGAACTTGTTAAGTGACATTAATGAACTGTATTAATAAATATGAACAGAATAATTCGTACAAATGAAACTAACAGAAACTTCTGTAAATATCATTTGTTTGTTATCTACAATATAAGACGTCATCTGCCAATTATTCACAATTCAATGGGTCAGTTTTTGTGTTTTTCTTGTAAGTGATCACTCGTAATAAATCACCCCGTTTTGCTTCGCTTCATGATATGGCATGACAATACAGACTTAGGTCGTAGGTCAAATGTTGAAATTAGGCATAGCACATATTCATGATAATATCTGACGTCTGAAATGTTTTATTTTTCTCAGAAAATATCGTATATTTTATATAAATTAACTACTGAAGGTAACAATCTTATGTTCGTACCATTCTTTCAATGTTGTTTATTAAAAATTGCAAGACTTATTTAAAACAAATATTTTGTTTCACATGTGGACTATAGAGAACAAGATTAACTACTTTTATAGCACATATATTACATTACCATACGGTTATCAGTTTTATACTACATTAGTCGAGTGAGTAGATAGGATTTAAATAGCTTTCTAGGACTAAAGACGTCTTTTTATAACAACATAGTTGTAACATATATGGAAAGCGTAAATATACGTCTCACTGGATTGGCCAAAAACAGTTTGTTTTAAACAGTGGATTATTTCAATCAAACAAACCACTCCAACAAAACAAATACAGTATATATGAACACAACCTCTGTCCTTAAACATCGGCGAAACTGACAGTCATAATAACGGTTATATTTATATCACTTATGTCTAGGAACACATCTGCAGAAAACAACAATCAAAGACTCCAGTACTTCTGTAGGTTATGTTTGCTTTTACTGCAAAGTCACATCTGCTGTGTCTACCATAAACTCGTTTGTTCATTTCTTTTGAATTTCGCGCAAAGATACGCGAGAACTATCTCCGCTGGCCGTCCCTAATTTAGCAGTGTAAGACTAGCTAATCATCAGCACCCACCGCCAACCCTGGGGCTACTCTCTTACCAACGAATAGTCAGATTGGTCGTTACTTTATAACACCCCCTTTCCTAAAAGGGCGAGTATGCTTGGTGCGACGGGGATTCGAACCCACGACCTTAGGATTACGAGTCGAACGCCTTAACTCACCTGGCCATGCCGAGCCCGTTATTAGTTTATATATGCAACAGAATGTATAGAATACGAAAGTAGAAAAATATTTTTAATTACTTAATTTGCAGTCTCCACTGATTTAAAAAGTTTATATTTTATTTAAAATTGATGATATAACATAAAACACCTCAGTTCAGAAACGATTTGAGTTTAAAGTTAAATCCATATGTTTACTAGCTGACCCCCCACTACTTCTTTATGGCAACCTTATTATATCAGCACTCACTTGAATTACAATGTTTTCTGGCATCTCTCCCTCTTTCACGGCTCCATTGACCCAGTCACTAAAACTGTATATTTGGAAGATAATAATTGAGCTATTCGATCTTTATAATTACATTTTGGCTTTTATGACTTCTTCTTCGAAAATACACTGATTTTGTATAGGTTAGAGTTCCTTAACTTTTTAAAGAACCATATGGAATATGGTCCACAAATACTTTTTAATAATAGTTAATAACACTAACTTGACAGCAAACCTTCAGCTATAATCAGTTTTGTTAAGGATGACACAACAGCGCCCCCTTTGTCAGATTGTTTAATAACAAGGCTTATACAAAGTTTTAGTGAAGTCAAATCAGCACATTAATTAGAGAAGAGTTAACTTTTGCTCTGAGTTTTGGAATGAAACTTAATGGTATGAATTACTTATTTCTTAGTGTTATTAATAAAGCTTTCAAATGTAGTTCTTTGTTTATTAAGAATGATCAATTGGATTTCTCATTAAAATGTGAGTGTTAGTGGTTTTGTTGCAGAAAAAATGTTAATTTTTTTTAGTACGCAAACAAATTTTGTACAACTCAGAAATAATTCCTAATTGTCAAACGTTATAAACTGAGACCTTTAATTAAAACTTTAATTACAAGCTCAGATAATGTTTTAGTGGTAAGAATAACGACATTGAATTGTTTAAAGATTGTATTTGTTTAGTCAAAGAATTAACTGAACTGGGGGAAGAAAAGACAGTTTAATCGCTCAGTTTCGTATTGATTGTAAAAGTTTGTAAAATACATTTGTTTACGAGCGTCTAGTTCTTAAAAAACTTTCGAAGTTCTGAGATCATTTTTGTATTGAATGGAAAACAGTTTGAGGATTCTTCCTCTTTGAGTGTGTTTTTTTTCTAGATTGGTTTTAGTTTTTCTCGTGAACTTGTTTTGTTTCTAAACAATTTACTACAGCAACGCTCATATTGTAAAGTCGGTTGTCGTTGTTTTGAAGAAAGCGGTTGAGTTTCATAACAGTAATAGAGGTAGCGTGGAAAATCTACTTCCACTGTGAGATAAACTGATTTGTCTGCAATAGTATGGGCTACTATAATATTTGATAATTTTAACATTAGAAAGTTAGGTACGACGTGATTCTGTATATTGAACTCGAACAATATGGTATAAAGGGCGTAATTCATGAAATATGAATCTCAGAAGTTTGAAACTAAATTTTAGAAGAATTTTGAAAGCATTTTAGTGTTAAAATAAGATCAAACTTATGTAGCAGCGAAGGAGAATAGGAGTTCTTCAAGGAGCGTATAGGCTTCTGCTAAAATTCTAGGAGGATGAAAGATATAGGCAGAGTATAAAATTTTAGAAATGATAAAAAATATACGTTGTTGTTCTTTCAGGACATTGAATGAAATATTTATGTTAGGATATGAGTAACAGCAGAGGCTTGAAGTAGGGTAGTTTAGGTTGGGTATAATTAATGAAAAGTAGGTGTGTTTAAGCTGGATATAATTAATGATGAAGTAGGGTAATTTAAGTTGGGTATAATTAATGATAACGTAGGTGTGTTTAAGCTGGATATAATTAATGATGAAGTAGGGTAATTTAGGTTGGATATAATTAATGATAACATAGGTGTGTTTAAGCTGGATATAATTAATAATAACGTAGGTGTGTTTAAGTTGGATATAATTAATGATGAAGTAGGGTAATTTAGGTTGGGTATAATTAATGATAACATAGGTGTGTTTAAGCTGGATATAATTAATAATAACGTAGGTGTGTTTAAGTTGAATATAATTAATGATGAAGTAGGGTAATTTAGGTTGGGTATAATTAATAATAACGTAGGTGTGTTTAAGTTGAATATAATTAATAATGAAGTAGGTGTTTAAGATGGATAACTAATGATAAAGTATGGGAGTTTAAATTGCATATAAATAATTATAAGATAGGAAAGTTTAGATGAGAAACAATTAATGATAAATTATGGGAAGTTACAAGACAAAGAGAAAGTTCACTGTAAACCAATATGATCAACATCTTCTGATAATAATTGTTTTTTTAGTCTCAAGTATAGTGTTACTGCTATAAAGGAAAGCTAAGTCTAGAATACGTAAGAATATAATGTTTCAATATACATAAAATTTTCAATCTTTTGATTTAAGGATTTAGTAAAACAGACGTTTTTTGTCATAGAAGATAAGTATGTCTATTGAAATGTCAGTATAGAACACTACAGTAGATATTGAAATGTCAGTATAGAACACTACAGTAGATATTGAAATGTCAGTATAGAACACTACAGTAGATATTGAAATGTCAGTATAGAACACTACAGTAGATTATCAGCTTGATTTAGTGAGTCAAGTTACGAGAAAGTAAGATTTAAAATCGTTATCAGTCTTTGAATTAGATCTGTAGTCTTTAGTTTAAACGTAAAGGTATTCTAAATAATGTGGTAATTAAGTTACAGAGCCGAAACGTCAGGTAAAATGAAGAATAGGAAAAGGTGACTATGGTCCTTTAAAAGTAAAGAAAGGATAAGAATAAATAAATATAGTTCTTCAGGAGTAAAGAAAGAATAGGAATAGTTGCCGATAGTTCTTCAGGAGTAAATAAAATACAGGAATAGAGATCGAGTTTGTGAATCTTTTGAAATCTACTGTGAAATTTGTTCAAGACTGTAGTTATTAATTAGTGTGGACATATAGAGATCCCAGTATTCATGGTTCAAGACTGTAGTAGTTATTAATTAGTGTGGACATATAGATATCCCAGTATTCATGGTTCAAGACCGTAGTTATTAATTAGTATAAACATATAGTGATCCCAGTATTCATGGTTCAAGACTGTAGTAGTTAGTAATTAATGTGGACATATAGTGATCCCAGTATTCATGGTTCAAGACTGTAGTAGTCAGTAATTAGTGTGGACATATAGTGATCCCAGTATTCATGGTTCAAGACTGTAGTAGTTAGTAATTAGTGTGGACATATAGTGAACCCAGTATTCATGGTTCAAGACTGTAGTAGTTATTAATTAGTGTGGACATATAGAGATCCCAGTATTCATGGTTCAAGACTGTAGTAGTTATTAATTAGTGTGGACATATAGAGATCCCAGTATTCATGGTTCAAGACTGTAGTTAGTTGTTAGTGTGGCCATATAGAGATACCAGTATTCATGGTTCAAGACTGTAGTAATTATTAATTAGTGTGGACATATAGTGATCCCAGTATTCATGGTTCAAGACTGTAGTAGTTATTAATTAGTGTGGACGTATAGTGATCCCAGTGTTCATGGTTCAAGACTGTAGTAGTTAGTAATTAGTGTGGACATATAGTGATCCCAGTATTCATGGTTCAAGACTGTAGTAGTTATTAATTAGTGTGGACGTATAGTGATCCCAGTGTTCATGGTTCAAGACTGTAGTAGTTAGTAATTAGTGTGGACATATAGTGATCCCAGTATTCATGATTTAAGAGTGTAGTTAGTAGTTAGTGGGCCAATAAAGTGATACCAGTATTCATGTTTGAAGAGTGTAGTTAGTGTTCCCATATAATGATCCCAATATTCATGGTTCAAGAGTGTAGTTATTGTTTCCATATAGTTATCCCAGTATTCATGGTTTAAGAGTGTAGTTATTGTTTCCATATAGTGATCCCAGTATTCATGGTTCAAGAGTGTAGTTATTGTTTCCATATAGTTATCCCAGTATTCATGGTTCAAGAGTGCAGTTATTGTTCCCATATAGTTATCCCAGCTTTCATTGTTCAGGAGTGTATTTAGTAGTTAGTGGGCCAATAAAGGGATACCAGTATTCATAGGTTGTTACGTATTATAATTTATCTCGAACCAGTGTCCGCGTTATTCTGTTACAGACCTAGTAGATTAGCTAGAAATTTTCATTTTAATTTAGAAGTTAATTGGATGACGATGTATATCAAACTCATGATATTTACCAACAAGACTGTTATTGTTTCCCAACAATATTTGTAACGAGTCTTGGCGCGTTGGTTTATATACTCAAAGGCCAGATTCTTGAAAGTTCGTGAACATTCGAAGACACGCTCGTGTTTTACAAAACATAAATTTTCGGTTCTTGCTTTTGAGAATGTTCTTCAAATTTCGAGAACAAGTGGAATTTGCTCAAGACACATTCAACAATGTACGTAACATGTATCAAACTCTAACAAGCATAAATAATAAAATAATGGTATAACAGTAAATCCGTCACATGATTCATGAGTGTGGTTATTACTTTGTGTGCCTAAGCAGTTACCCCAATGTTCATGGTTCAAAAGTGTAGTTAGTGGTTACTGTGTTCAGACTGCAGTTTCCAGTGTTTTTGGTTAAATCTTGTGGTTACTAGTCAGTATGCTCAAATAATGGATTCAAGTATTCATCTGTCATGTTCTTTTTTTTCTTCCAAAAACGCCTTCAATACATTAAATGAGAAACGTCATATCCGGTCAGATAAGAATAGGTTAAAAGCTAACCCTGGGTACAGTTAATTAGGTAGCTGTTTAACCTTTTCTCATACATACTTCATAATCCCAAAATTAGGGTAATATTTTAATTAGATTTCCAGGGAATTTGATAAACAATCAAATAATTACATCAAAAATTAAAATATTTAAGAAAACCTACATTTCAATTTTTCTGAATTATAATATAGAAAAATTAAAGATTATTCAGTGTTCACTATTTATTATTGTTTGTTTTTTGTATTAGAATTTCGCCCTATGTGTATCCGCGCTAGCTGTTCCTAATTTAGCAGTGTAAGATTAGAGGGAAAGCAGCTAGTCATCACCACCCACCGCCAACTCTTGGGCTACTTTTTTTTACCAACAAATAGTGAAATTGACTGTCACATTATAACGTCCCCAAGGCTGAAAGAGTGAGTATGTTCGGTGCGACGGGAATTCAAACCCAGTCTTTATAAAATAAAGAATGAGTTAAATTCTTGGTAACTTGTTTGCAATCATTACGTTATGGTACTATTATAAGGTATCGTGTTGTTGCAATATTTACCTAATGAAGAAATGTGGCATTTAGTTTTGCTTAGGACAGCCACTCCACAGCAGTATGTCTGCGGACATACTGGACCAGAAACTGGGTTTCGATACCCGTAGCCAGCTGAGCTCTGATTTCTCTTTCTATAGGTTTGTGCTTAATCACAAACAACACGTCATTACGCAACAGAGCTCATTAAAAATGTTTTGTATGTTTTTAAATGAACTTGTATTTGAACACTGTATTACACAATAAAACTTTAAATAACACAATTTTCAATTTATCCACACAATAAGCACAATAAAATTAATACTTTTCCATACTAAAGTATGGAAAACTAATACTCATATCTTCAATTGTGTTGTACTGGAAAAAACTGTTCATCATTAATTCAACAGGGTTGAGTTGTTGTTTTTTACCACAGACGTCTTATCCCACGTAGAAGTATAGCTTTTTTAATAGCTAGCTATGGTTTCTTACAATCTCAACAAAAATGCAAACTAGCAGTGCGGTAAGTTTCGTGTCTAAACTGGGTCCTTCACGGCGAATTCATGAAGTCAATTTCTTGAAATTTTGTGAATGCCAAACACTTTTATTGTTGTCCATAATAACTCCTTGGCGGTATACTGGCTAGTTGTAACTGCTCCATAACGTGGTCTTTATATCAATTACTTCAGCTACCACAACCTGTCTCAAAACATTATCACAACCGTTGCTATGAATTTATAAAAGGTTTGACACTCGTTTATGTGTTATTTCAATTTCTAATAGTCTGTAGTTTGGTAAAAACCTTCCAGTAGGTAATATTATTATTCAATGACATACAAATTACATCAGAAACTTAAAAAAAAAAATAAAAGTAAATCTTCTGAGAATATTTAGATCCAACACGAAATGGCATTTCTACCTGTTCAGTGCAGGTAGCACAGAAAAAATAGGAACAGTCACGTGTTTTAAGAACAGGAAACTGGAATAAATATAACTAATGATATATTGATTTTTGGAATACATTAAGATGTTATTTCATGTACTCTACCAAGTACTTGATTGGTATTTTATAACCTTTCACGTACAATAACAAATAAATTTAATTTTGGTAATTATAAACAATCGCTAACAATGAAATACAACAAATGGATAAAGCCTAAACACGACATTTTAGTATTCCTTTTTTTTTAGTTAACTATTCAATATGGTTGTTTAGTTTTATATAAAACCACATATATATTTAACGTAATATTCTGTTTACACATTTCTTTTCTATTTTTCAAGTGCAAATTGTCTCAAAACGAGATAAGTACTGAGGATATGATTTTGAAATTTTTCACAGAATTTGCTGACGTAACAGATCTCATCACTCCAGTATAAAGAATGTTTATAAAAAATATGTCCTTCTTGTGAACAACAGCTAGTTTCATGACCTTCTATATAAAGAACATTACCTCCAAGTTCATATGTTAGGTTTCTGTTGCTGTTTTTGTAAATTATATGTATTTTCATGACCCTCTATATAAACAATACTCTTTCTAAGTTTATATAGGAGGTTTGTTTTTCTTTGTTTTTATGAACAATCGGTGTTTTTATGACCTTCTATATAAAGAAAATTATCTTTAAGTGTATTTACAAGGTTTTTGTTGTTGTTTTTATGAATTATAGCTACTTTCATGACCATCTATATAAACAATATTGTTTCTGAGCTTATGCACTTTCACGAGCTAAAATTTTTCTTTTAGGATATCCCAGATAACCAATTAATCACTATTTGAAGCTGACATGAACCTCATAAATATGATAGATTTTAATACATAACTTAAACCATGTTACAGAATGCAAAACTAATGAAAGTATTCAACTAAAAATGAATGTGGAAGAACATTGTTTGAGCACGATATTCTGACAATTGGTGGAATTACTCAAATACTAACTGGACTAGTTTGAGAAAGAGCATAGCATTAGGTGATAAAGTTACTTATATTTTATAAAGTTTTAAGACAAGACTGACACTTTAATAAATTACTATATCAGTTTCCTTAAACTTCTTACTCAATGATCCATGGTACAAAAAATCGTTTCATACTGATGTAACATAGAAATAAATTGCTTGCCTGAAGAAAATATTCACAAAACCCTCGAACGAAGAATCATAAGAGTTGACTGAAATGTTTTTAAAAGTCTGACGGTTGTGTAACATCAATTTCTTTTAGTTTCTTTTTTCAAATCAGCAGCTGTTTTTGGATTACAGCAGGCTGTTATAGGACCACATCAGACGTTACTGGATCAAAGTAGGCTGTTATTCAATCATAGCAGGCTGCTGTTTGAATATTTAAAACATAATTCATTAGATAACTTGTCATCTCTTGTTTCGAAATATTTTTAAACAGTCCAAAAGAGCTTGTTTAGTAACCATGGTTTCTTATGTGTTGTTTTTTTTATTTACTTAGCTTGTTAATAATTAACTAAACTGTAATGTGTGAGAAACTTTTTGGATAGACAGACATACAAGGTTCTGTTATAGATACATATATACAAGTTTCCATATTCAACTAATAACTCAACTCTATTTTGTCAACGCTGAAAGAGGAAGTCCATGACATGAATAACTGATTACATTTTTTTAGTGGACGATTTCCTCTTTAACGTCAGAAAAAATATAGTCCGCTTCGCTTTCTTAACATAAAAACGATTTTTCACATCAGGAATACTTTAAAATATGTCTGCCTTCATAATGGTTGAGATTGAATTTTTATAAGATAAGTTGCATTAATCCATTGTATTTTGAATTTCGTGGTTAACTAGTTACGAAAGTCGTAGAATGGAAGATTCTTTTTCTATACGGAACATTCTATTCTAGGCTCAGATGAATAACAAGTGAGAGGGGTAAAAAACGTTGTTTGTTGTGAAAAGACATCATCACATCTGACTTGACGCAGACAAATAAAGTTTAGCTGTTTTCTTCCACTAGAAGAGAATTCAATATTCTGTCTGACAGAAATTTTTAGTCAGAATTATAAATCATATCCAACACCAAACTGGTGGCGACATAGTTTAAAAAATATAATAACTGAAAGAAGGAAAATATCAATGTAATTACAATATACCCGAATGATGTACACTGTTTAGAGAGAAGGGACAATACAGCGTTAGTTGGGAAAAGGTAAACCTAAGATAGTTTAACTCATATAAGATACAGATATATCAAGAACTGAGACACCAAACACGATTTTGATACATGGTCGACAAATAACGTGAACGATATTGCACATAATCGAGCCTGGAATGGTCAGGTGGATAAGGAACTGGACTCGTAATCCGAGGTTTGCGGGTTCGAATCCAAGACACATCAAACATGCTCGCCCTTTCAGTCGTGGAGGCGTTATAATGTGACGGCCAATCCCAATATTCTTTGGTAAAAGAGTAGCCCAAGAGTTGGCGGGGTGTGGTGGTAACTAGCTGCCTTCCGTCTAGTCTTTCGCAGCTAAATTAGAGACGGCTAGCGCTGGTAGACTTAGGGTAGCTTTGGGCAAATTTCAAAACAAATCAATCTGATAATAGTGCTTGTTCTGTCTAGCACTCATTTCTACAAACATTACATTCTATCTCACGTAATAGTGTTTCTCCTGTTTAGCACTTATTTCTTAAAACCTCACTTTCTATTTCACGTAATAGTTTCTCTTGTCTAGCACTTATTTCTAGAAACCTTACATTATATCTCACGTAATAGTGTTTCTCCTGTCTAGCACTTATTTCATTTATTCAAGGCTCATCAACAAACCAAAGAAATACAGTTATGCCTCTTATAATGATGAAGTGTATTCAATATTTATGTGTTTTTTGAGTTTTCCTTGATTTACGATACAGTAACCTAAATGAATGTGAGTTTGTAATGTCGTGTTCAATATTGGTGAGTTTGTAATGTCGTGTTCAATATTGGTGAGTTTGTAATGTCATGTTCAATATTGGTGAGTTTGTAATGTCATGTTCAATATTGTGCTTCATTCCCAAGAAATTACGTAACAAACTTTCATTCCAGGTTTAGCTTATGTTAAAAATGAAAAAAAAAAAACCGTTTGTAATACATATACTTACAACCATTACACAGTAGACAACTAGTTTTACTTTTGTTAATTGTTTAAAGGTGCTATGGTCAAAATTATTCGTCTGATGTGATTGCTTATCTGCTTACATTTAATGTAGATATTATATCTTGTTTAGTGAAAACTGCCGCTTTTGAAGTGCAAGGTTACTGGAGCCACAAATGTCTTTTAATGTACTTATATCTTTGTTTACATGACCTTAACTTGAATGTTTGATACTATTTCTTTATTCGCACCTAATACCTGTTTATTTTTTTACAGCCACTGTTTCTAAAATAAACAGTAAACGTGTTTTCTCGTATTTAAAATTCTTATTGTTGACGACCGTAGTTTTATGGGCCTGGCATGGCCAAGCGTGTTAAGGTGTGCGACTCGTGATCTGAAGGTCGCGAGTTCGCATCCCCGTCGCGCCAAATATGTTCGCCCTTTCAGCCGTGGGGGTGTTATAATGTGACGGTCAATCCCACTATTTGTTGATAAAGAGTTGGTAATTATAAAGTGGGTAAAGAGTAGCCCAAGAGTTGGCGGTGGGTGATGATGACTAGCTGCCTTCCCTCTAGTCTTACACTGCTAATTTGGGGACGGCTAGCACAGATAGCCATCGAGTAGCTTTGTGCGAAATTCAAAAACAAACAAACAAGCAAACCGTAGTTATATCTTCTCAGATTACAACAGTTATTTTCAAAGTATGCTTCTGATGTGATTTATTACCAACTTATTATATCATAGAAAATCTAATCATTTGTGATTAAAAGACACGTTCATAGCGTTGATGTAATTACTTGTTAGATTACATTTAATTAAAGTAACGTCTTGTCATATTTATATGTCCTATTAAAGAAGGATAATGGCATTGTTTGTTGTTCTGTATTGGTAATGGAGCAACAAATAATTTCATAATTAATTACTTACTTCTTTGCATCCGTTAAATAATAGGATATCCTTTTTAACTTTATTCAAAATTACTTTTTTATTCGACACGACGGTGGTTGCATCAGAACTAGTATACTTTTAAAGTAAACGAACAATACGATTCGTTGTTTGTTCAATACTGGTATACTTTTAAAGTAGACGACTAATATGGTTCGTTGTTTGTTCAGTACTGGTATACTTTCAAAGTAGACGACTAATGTGGTTCGTTGTTTGTTCAGTACTGGTATACTTTCAAAGTAGACGACTAATGTGGTTCGTTGTTTGTTTAGTACTGGTATACTTTTAAAGTAGATGACTGATGTGGTTCGTTGTTTGTTCAGTACAGGTATACTTTTAAAGTAGATAAAAATGTTCACTTGTTCTTCAAAATTTCGAACACGTTTTTACAGAGGAAGACCAGCACACTATCTCTAACTTACAACTGTTGCACCAAATGAACAAAAGCTATTCAACACCACCTTTTTGCACTACTCTTTTCTGAATATATATTATTTTACTGTTCGTATGTTTGTTTGTATATTTATTTTTCCAGGTCCCAATGTACGGAACACATGTTTACAGCAATGGAAAAGAACATTTATACAACAAGTGAGCGCTAAGTTCTTATTAGAAAGAAATACAACATGGTACATGGATACATGATCAGTATGTTATTGTTAAAATCAAATAAAGCATAATACATAGATATGTTATCAGTATGTTATTGTTAGAATCAAATGAGGCATAATACATAGATATGTTATCAGTATGTTATTGTTAGAATCAAATAAGGCATAATACATAGATATGTTATCAGTATGTTATTGTTAGAATCAAATACGACATAATACATGAATACCTGATCAGTATGTTATTGTTAGAATCAAATACGACATAATACATGAATACCTGATCAGTATGTTATTGTTAGAATCAAATACAACAAGGGCATATTAAATATATTTAAATAAATCAACAAACGATACTAGCATATTCAACGTATAAAATTATACTGATATTTTTATAGACTAAAAATATTTTTAAAGTGAATTCAAAATATTTTTAAAGTGAATTCAAAATATTTTTATTGATAAAAATATTGATTTTGTTGACATGAAATGTACAACTTACTAGTAAAATAGTTCACTTTTATCGTTGAATCATGTTGTAGCATGAATAACTTTGCTGTTTGTTTGATTATGATGAACTTAGTAAAAAGTATTGTTTTATTTGTGGAAAGTCAATATTACCTGGCTTCGAAAATTTTTTCTGTTACATAATTAAAATATTTTAGAGCAAACATAGTTATTATAATATTAATAATCCCAGGTAGGATGTTGTTTGTTTGTTTTTAATTAAGCACAAAGTTACACAATGGGCTATCTGTGTTCCGCCCACCACGGGTATCGAAACCCGGTTTATAGCGTTGGAAGTCCGCAGACATACCGCTGAGCCACTGGGGGGCCCCAGGTAGGAGAACAGTAAGTTTAAAACATTACAACAGTTAAATCCGAGGTTCAATTCCTCTTTAGCTAGCATAATCCGGCTTAGCTCACTCCTTATGTTATTTAGGTCAGCTATTCAAAAGTAAATACAACTGTAAAAACATGCCCTTCAAAACTAGAACGTGGAGTATATATTACGCCTAATCATGATAAGATGGTAAAGTTCATAATACACGACCAAAGCTCACTGACCGGAATATCAGCTCGTTTAGCCCATGAACCCAGCTTCCAATCCATTCAAATGGAAAATTTGTCCACGATGACAATTGGGAAAGCAATAAGGTTAAGGAATATGAGATAAAGCCTACCGTGTTTCTAAGCCTAATTAACTCTGACAAACTTTTTATATAATTGAAGATATGTTTTGTGTTTATAAATACACAAACTTGTTTCGTATCTGTAATTGTTTCGAGATGATTTTCAGTACTCACAAACATTTTTTCTACATTGCTCGCTTGTTGGTCAAGGAATATTACACACACACAGACTCGAGTTTTGAAAAAAATAATTCGCTAAGCCTACTGATAAGATTCATTGGCTATTAAACATATTTCTAAGCTATTTAGCTACCAAACTCCCTTTGGGCTTACAGCTTTCTTAATTACAGACTTTCTAACGAGACAAACAAATCTTATGACAAACTTAAATAGAAGTAGAGAGTATAAAGCAGTTATTTCTACTGATTACTGACTTACTATCGTGTGTACTTTATATAGAAGTAAAGTGAACAGAGCAGCCAATTTCAGTGATTACTGACTTACTATCCTGTGTATTTTATATGGAATTATAGTGAACAGAGTAAACATTTCTGGCCCGGCATGGCCAGGTAGGTTAAGACGTTCGACTCGTAATCTGAGAAATGGCGGGTTCAAATCCCCGTCGCACCAAACATGCTCGCCCTTTCAGCCGTGTGGGCGTTATAATGTGACGATCAATCCAACAATTCGTTGGTAAAAGAGTAGCCCCAGAGTTGGTGGTAGGTGGTGATGACTAGCTGCCTTCTCTCTAGATTTACACTGCTAAATTAGGGGCGGCTGGTGCAGATAGCCCTCGAGTAGCTTTGCGCGAAATTCAGAAAACAAAGAAACAAGCAGGCAGTTCCAGTGATTATTGAGTTAGTGTTCTGTGTATCTTATACAGAATTATAGTGAATAGAGCAAGCAGTTCCAGTGATTACTGAGTTAGTCTCCTGTGTATCTTATATAGAATTATAGTGAATAGAGCAAGCAGTTCCAGTGATTACTGAGTTAGTCTTCTGTGTATCTTATATAGAATTATAGTGAATAGAGCAAGCAGTTCCAGTGATTACTGAGTTAGTCTCCTGTGTATCTTATATAGAATTATAGTGAATAGAGCAAGCAGTTCCAGTGATTACTGAGTTAGTCTCCTGTGTATCTTATATAGAATTATAGTGAATAGAGCAAACAGTTCCAGTGATTACTGAGTTAGTCTCCTGTGTATCTTATATAGAATTATAGTGAATAGAGCAAGCAGTTCCAGTGATTACTGAGTTAGTCTCCTGTATATCTTATATAGAATTATAGTGAATAGAGCAAGCAGTTCCAGTGATTACTGAGTTAGTCTCCTGTGTATCTTATATAGAATTATAGTGAATAGAGCAAGCAGTTCCAGTGATTACTGAGTTAGTCTTCTGTGTATCTTATATAGAATTATAGTGAATAGAGCAAGCAGTTCCAGTGATTACTGAGTTAGTCTCCTGTGTATCTTATATAGAATTATAGTGAATAGAGCAAGCAGTTCCAGTGATTACTGAGTTAGTCTCCTGTGTATCTTATATAGAATTATAGTGAATAGAGCAAGCAGTTCCAGTGATTACTGAGTTAGTCTCCTGTGTATCTTATATAGAATTATAATGAATAGAGCAAGCAGTTCCAGTGATTACTGAGTTAGTCTCCTGTGTATCTTAAATAGAATTATAGTGAATAGAGCAAACAGTTCCAGTGATTACTGAGTTAGTCTCCTGTGTATCTTATATAGAATTATAGTGAATAGAGCAAGCAGTTCCAGTGATTACTGAGTTAGTCTCCTGTGTATCTTATATAGAATTATAGTGAATAGAGCAAACAGTTCCAGTGATTACTGAGTTAGTCTCCTGTATATCTTATATAGAATTATAGTGAATAGAGCAAGCAGTTCCAGTGATTACTGAGTTAGTCTCCTGTGTATCTTATATAGAATTATAGTGAATAGAGCAAGCAGTTCCAGTGATTACTGAGTTAGTCTTCTGTGTATCTTATATAGAATTATAGTGAATAGAGCAAGCAGTTCCAGTGATTACTGAGTTAGTCTCCTGTGTATCTTATATAGAATTATAGTGAATAGAGCAAGCAGTTCCAGTGATTACTGAGTTAGTCTCCTGTGTATCTTATATAGAATTATAGTGAATAGAGCAAGCAGTTCCAGTGATTACTGAGTTAGTCTCCTGTGTATCTTATATAGAATTATAATGAATAGAGCAAGCAGTTCCAGTGATTACTGAGTTAGTCTCCTGTGTATCTTAAATAGAATTATAGTGAATAGAGCAAGCAGTTCCAGTGATTACTGAGTTAGTCTCCTGTGTATCTTATATAGAATTATAGTGAATAGAGCAAGCAGTTCCAGTGATTACTGAGTTAGTCTCCTGTGTATCTTAAATAGAATTATAATGAATAGAGCAAGCAGTTCCAGTGATTACTGAGTTAGTCTCCTGTGTATCTTATATAGAATTATAGTGAATAGAGCAAGCAGTTCCAGTGATTACTGAGTTAGTCTCCTGTGTATCTTATATAGAATTATAGTGAATAGAGCAAGCAGTTCCAGTGATTACTGAGTTAGTCTCCTGTGTATCTTATACAGAATTATAGTGAATAGAGCAAGCAGTTCCAGTGATTACTGAGTTAGTCTCCTGTGTATCTTATATAGAATTATAATGAATAGAGCAAGCAGTTCCAGTGATTACTGAGTTAGTCTCCTGTGTATCTTATATATAAAATGACTGATTTAGTCCATTCTATTTTCAGTTCCTTACAATGAATATTTTAACAGACGAAAACATAAATCTATCAGTATGATCCATGTAATGTATTGATCCTGAGATTATTAACAGCTTTATAATAAAGCTGGTAATTGAGGTTTTAAAGCTAACATTTAGGTTTTAATCACTGTGAAGGAAACGTTACAGCTTTGCGCTAGATAAACCACAAACTAGAGTTAAAAGTGATATTTTAAATAGTCAGGGGGTACTCCTTGATCTGCATAGATCAGATTGAGTGCTTCAGTTGAACGTTTTTAACCTTTTATTTCCGGTTAGTGTTTTTTGTAAAAATCAGAAAAAGAGAACGTTACTCTTGAAACAGAACACTTACAAATGATAATGACCTACAATAACTTAGGTACACTACCTGTTCGAACCAATTTCTTGTGACTGAATTAGCTCAGTGTCTAATCACTTTGGTCTATGTTGTTGAATTACAGTTCGTTTGGTTTCTAAGCTTATTCTAGTCTACGTTTGTTGTTGTTGTTGTTTTTAAGTAGCTGATTAATTACGGTTTTAGTGACATATCTAACGTGAATAAAATCACTCTATTAACAAAACCCATCTGCCATAAGATTGTAATGTTTCGTTAATGTTTGTAGTTTCCTGTGTCTAGCGTAATGAAAAACGTACTAATCTGTAAATTAATGGAGAAAAATACTTTGTATCTAAATATCTCGAATTCATGGGCTCTAAGGTTTAACAGTCTGAAGACATCTCATTCTGAAGCTTGAAAGGAATTTGATTGTTCTCAACAAACACATTAAAAACGTCGGATAGAAACTATGAACGTTTTATGAGCTATCAGAAAACAACTAACGTTACTTTGAATATCGTAGCTAAACAATAGGAGAAGTGTGTCTCCAACATGATGTGTATTCTAATGCTTATTGAAGCATAACATAAAGTAACGAAACTGAAGCAGAATATGGTAACTATTATCGTATTTTTTATAGAGAATTCAGAAAAGAAAACAAAACCTATTCCTCGGGAAAAAAAAAAAATTCCATATATGTTTCTATCTGATATATACGAGGAATCTGAAATTGCATTTTAAATATTTCTAGAGCGAGAGGAATTCTTGTAATAAAATCGTTAATAACGACAATTGAAACGTTCTAATTTCATGAAAAGCATTTATTATTTCTACCTACTGTTATGTTATTCGTATGAAGTTGTAACTTAGAACATTATTAAATAATCCTGTTAAAGCACTTTTTAAAATTATCTTTCAGCTCTTACAGTTTTAATTCAATTAACTGATGAAAAAAAATCTCGTGTTTTAAGAAAGTTTTACAGTATATTAAACTTAATTTAAACCGCTTTAAACACTGACAGTCTCAGCTAATTTGATGGACTTTAGCCCTTAAGTGAGTTTTTATCTGATTTATATATAACAAGACATTTTCAATACAACAAAATTATTATCAATGTTTACTCATAATCTGTTACTATTAAGCGTTACGAATACATTTTTTGATCTGATGACTTTTTGAAAACATATGTATATGCTAAATACATGGTAGATTTATTAAACCAAAAATAATTTATATAGATTGTTTTCTTTACTTTCTGTCCACTCTACAAAACTGAATACAATTGTTTATGCATTACTTGAGCGATTGCTCTTGTCCTAACGCAAAGGTGTACATACACAGAGCTATCTGTGCCCTATCCATCACAGTAATTATATCACTGGAATCCATAAACAACCACTGACTGACTGATCCAACGGGTGAGTATATGTAAGGCAATCCTGTGTTTGACGAATCTAGTGATTAATATCTTGCTGCCATCTATTGAGCGCTTCTAAATACTTTAATGTTACGTTTCTAAGAGGTAATGTGTAACTATAATCCAACACTCGTACAGTGTTCGTTTTCATGTTTCGTTATATAAAGGATTTAACCCTTATAAGGCAGTAACTAGTTACCCATTAACCTCCGTTGATAATTCTGACTATCCAAGTATGGGATGGGGTTTGGAAGGACCACAAATGTGAAAACGTTATTTATATAGCAAAAAGCATAAAGAAACGAAAATATGTAAATTTAAATAGCTTTTCGAACGAAGCCGGGCCCAGCATGGCCAGGTGGACAAGACACTCGACTCGTAATCCGAGAGTTGCGGGTTCGAATCCCCCTCCTACCAAACATGCTCGCCCTTTCAGCCGTGGGGCGTTATAAA